>NW_016804734.1:723326-744922 GCF_001698545.2 Rhinopithecus bieti | reverse complement strand
AAAAAAAAAAGAAAATAGAGCATCACTTAGCATAAACTAAGTTATGTCACAGTTTGACAACTAATGCCATGGCCTGGTGCAGAGAGGACTCTCTGCTTTGGATTAGGATAAGAAATAAATTTAAATTGGTCTTTTAGGCCCCTTCCCTCCACCTTTATTGAAACCTTACCACACTAGCTGCTTGGTCTCCTTCCCACTTAGAATGTCTTTAAAGCTTTTCCTCCTATCAGCTGATAGTTTTAAGATTAAAGTGAACATATGAGTGTTGAAGAACATTCTAGAATTCAAAGCTCTAATAGTGACATGAGGACTAGAGGTATTGCTCTGAGGGCAAGAAGTATCACTCGTGTCTATTTGTCTGGCCAGTTGAGCACGATGATTCCAGCCATGAGAGAAGAGAGTGCTGGGCTGAGAGGTTAGCTGTTGGAATAAGGTTTGGTTAACTTTGGAATTATACAATCAGCGAAGGGATGTCCGCGCCAGTACTCCTAAGAGACCAAACAAGAGGGCCTCCAGCTCCCTAATTCTGTTTCTACTGTACCAGCTCTGCTTTAATTTGTTTTAGGCAATGGGATCCCAGATGCTATTACATCAAGGATTCTAATTTAACTCTTAAAAAGTATTTTCTTAGATAAAGTAACTGGGATTCAGGGAGATAAAGTAACTTTGTGACTCACCTAAGTTTCCCCTTGTCTCCAATTTCAGGGTGCCACCCACCATGTTACCATATTGATTTGTGAAGAGACTCTCAAGTAGTTTCAATTTCATAGCCTCAATTTAAGAGAGAGGCTAAGTGAGGATTTGGCATACCACATAGGAAACATTGCCAAGCCCTAGATTTCACTGATGAGACGGTTCCATTCTCACCTATGTGTGCTGATCAGCTGCCACCTAAACCAAGGAGAGCTCCCATTTGCTTTGTGTGAAATGGCTTTGCTATAGCAGTGCTAACTGGCTACAAGGTAGATTTCTTACAATCAGTTTGGCATGGCTCTTTGCTCTTACCCTTATGTATGACAATCAAGTCTACATGGATGCCTAGAGGATGCTTTAGGGATTGGAGGACATAAATGGACTGAAAAGCTCATAAATGAGGGCATGTCACAAAAACTGAAATTAGAGAGTAATTATGGTACTTAGGGCTATGGGACGAACTAATGGGATCAAACTAATAAAATATTTCTTGAGAGCAAGTGACATTAGCTTGTGTGAGGATTCCAAAAAGACTGTGGAATTACGTTCTGTGCCATCAAAATCCTTACCTCATCCAACCGAAGAGAAAAGCATATCTCTCACAGGCAAATGGGTCTTATATGTTTTTCTCTAATTTTCTGTTTGTCTGAATAAAGATGCAGCACAATACAATTGAAAAAGGACATGGATTCAGTGCTGGACAGTAATAGTTCTAGCCCTGGGTTCTCTGTCTTTCCAGTACCAACAAAGAACCCCCTCTCCTTTCTGTGAAAAAAAATTAGTTATTCATGTGGCATCATCTGTTTAACACTTAGTTCAAGACTCACAAAATCCAAGTGATTCTTCAGTAAAATGTTAATTTCCTGTTTTACTTGCAGCCTCACACCCATGTTGAGATGTCACTGGGCTTTTTTTCTCTATGAACCATTTTACTGAATGTGCCAAGTGAGAAATGTAAAATGAGGTCATCATTTCAATCTGGGGTGAAAGGCAGGGCATGTGTTGTGTAGGGGAAAACTACTCAATGCAGTAGTCTGTAATGCATATGTAAGACAAATTCAGATGATTTGGGACCCTTATGATAGCATGTTTTACTTTTTTAATAAGGATATTATTTTATTTTCCCTTGAGACTTCATTGAAGAGTTAACAAGATTATTGACTTTTTTTTTCAAATTAAGCAAGAAATATACTTGAGAATACGTAATTCATAATAAGTAAGCATCAAAACACTTTATAAAGACAACAAGCAAAGTTCATTCTGACCTATTCAATTTTTAACTTGAACACATTTCATATTTCTTACCATAACATTATATTTCAATGCACTAAATAGTGATATACTGGTATATTTAAATGTGGCAATAAAAATCAACTGGAACCAACCAAATTTATGTGATAGGACCCTTGAGGCTAATATTTTACTGTATCATTTATTTAAACTCTTATCTTAGTAGTCTATTTAATAGGACAAAGTGAGGTAATTAGGTGTTTCTATTTGAGAGTGTACAGTGCTTGTGTCTGTGTCACTGACACTAATGGCAGGGATCTGTGTGATTTTCAGCACTGGAAATTAGACAACAAAATTCACTATCAGTAGATTTCCAAGAGGATTCACAGTTTGGCTTAATCAGTGGATATTATTATTTTACAAAGTCAACTGCTTTGTGCAGGTAGCAACAATGTTCTTTCTATCAAAAATGTTCCTACAAAATAGATGCAGCAGTAAATGTTTTACAACTAGCTAATTGCCACCTGTTCCCGTGAAGGCTGTAATGGAATGATGTTATTTGCACTCCATTCTTATCCTCATACTATCCCAAAGCACATGTGTAGGACTTCTTAGAGTTATCATATTGTCAGAGCAATATTATATTTTTAGGGGGGTAGTGGTGTGTTGAAGAAAGTCCCCCCAAAATGAAATAAATACATTGGGTGAATTTCTTTCCTTTAAAACTTACTACCAGGTGATTCGGGGCCAATCTCTAAATATCCCTCAGCTTTAGTGTGCTTCTCAACAAAATAATAGTAAAATATTTTGCTCTACTCGGTTCTCAGGACTGTTATGATCATTAAAAATGACAATGAAAAGTATTCTGTAAACTGTAGGACAAGAGACCAATGGCTATAATTATATTTTTAAAATGTATGCTTCTGGTGGTCTTGTACACACAATTTTATTAACTACAAATGTACCATTTGAAATGGACTGTCTATACAGTTTTGACATCACATTTCATTTATTATATTTTTTTCAGTAGGTTTACCCAAGCTTCAGTTACTTTGAAACTGTTACAAATAAACATTTGTATATTTTTAAAATTATTGTTTTGATGGGCTGGTGTTTGGGAAAAGAGCAGTAAGTAATGGGTAAAACTAAATGATCCCTGTCCTCTAGGTGCTAGCATTTAACAGTTGCGTCCCTTTTCGGCTTTGACTCTTCCATTCCCTGCTTTCTTACTCAAGCCATCTTGTCTGTATTCTTTTTCCCTATTCCCTAATCCTTGCCCTTTTCCTTCTTTTACCCTTCAATTCATCCATTTCATTTGCTACCTTTCCCTTGGGTGTCTAGTTGTTAGGAAAAAACATTCACAGCATTACATTACACATTGATTACTTTAGAAATTTGTTTTTCTTTGCTTATATTCAATATATTCCCTATGTTGAAAATTCTGAAATTTTCAATATAAGGATTTCTGAAATTTTCAATATAAGGAATTTATTTATGCCAAACTTCTTGAATATTTTTTTAAATTATTATCAAATACAAATCTGAGCAAGTTCCTAAAAGTTAAGTAGTCTTGGGAAAAAAAATCACTGGAACTTTTAGGGACATAACAACAGTTTGCCAGACTTCTATAAAACAGTAAATTTGCTCGAAATATAGCTTCTTTGTGAACTATAGGTATGGCTTCAAGTGTTTCCACTGACTGCATCATGAGCAACTAGAGAGCAAGGATTTGGTCTAATTCATGGCTAAATACTTAGTCACTAGCTTGGAGCTCTGAGTAACTAAAACAAAATGGTAAATAGACTTGGTGTAGTCCCAATTGCTACATGGAGACAGACTATACTCTTGCTATGCAGCAAATTGCACACACATGCAATTAATTTTATTCAAGAATTATTTGACAGTAAAGACCTGGGCAGTTGTGAGAAATACAGTGATATCTAAAATAAAATCAATCATTAACAAAGATTTTACAATCTTGAAAGAATAATTCAATGAGTTCTATAATAAGAAATTGTTATGTTGACTTAAATAACCCTTCATGATCTGATCCTCTCTTTCTTCTCTATTTCAGTTTCTTGCCATCCTTCCTCCCTATGCTTTAGGGGTTCTGAACTGGTGCTTTTCAAATTGTGTGGAAGAACGATTTGCTTTTGTTTGTTTGCATATTTCATTTCTAATCCACTGTGGACATGTGCATGGGTACTGCTGCATGCATGTGACTAGTACACTGCTCATTTCACATGACAATGCGAGAACTGGTCCAGACCATATTCAAGGCCATGATGATGAGTTCACTGATACGTTGATGTTATAACAGTGTCAACTTTTCATAAAAGTTTCTAAGCACTTATTTGCAATGTCTGATCTTATATATATGCATAGTCTGACAGTGAATTAGTGGATCACTCTCCACCAATCAGTGCACTCTTAAATTACTTGCAATTTGCAAGCCAGTTGATGCCCCCTGCCATTTTGCTTTTGGTTTCTCCTTCCTGTAATGACCCTTATTTCTGTTCCCAACTACTAGTCTGTTGAGACTTAGCACTAGAGTCACCTCCTCCAGAAAGCCTTCCAAGACTGATCCAAAACTCCATTACTATGCTTATCCTCTGCATATATCACAGCACATATTGCCTGGATCTGAACATGTGTGCTCAATTTTCTGAATATCGACTCCTTAAAGGAACTTGCTTTTTTTTTCTGTCCAGTGCCTAAAATGACTTGTGGTCATCATTTACATTTAATATCTAATTATTGAATACATTAATAATCAAATGAACCAAAATAATAATCAAATGAATCAAAAGACATGTCTGAAACCACAAAATAGGGAGATATTGACTCTGGTTGAGGGAACTGGGAAAATTGTCGCTGAAAAAACATTTTGAACTAACTCTGGAAAGAAGAGAAAGTTGGCAGGCATAGGAAGGAACAACATATTTTAGGCTGCAGAAAAGGCAAAGAGGCAAAAGGGGCACTGAATTATGATCTGATCAAGCAACGATGACTTGTCTTATGTGACTAGAATGTTGAGTCTCTGGCAGATAAGGCTGAAGAAAAATCTGGAGAGGGAAGCATTTAGATCTAACTTGTGGGATGTGTGAAATCATTAAAGATTTTAGGCACTCTAGGAAAATTCATTCCTGTGTTCAGTCCACAGCTCCTAAGCAACAACTGAATGCCATATACTATGTTTGGTCCTGCTACTAAAGCATAATCCCCATCTTCAAACAGCTAGTGGAGTAGACACACAAGCAACATGAAACCATCCTCAAGACTTTTGGTGAGAATTAAATGTGTACAACACTTAAAACAATGCTTGGCATATTACAAGCACTCAATAATTGTCAGCAATAATCATTATCATACCTGACTTGTTATTCTTTAATCTTGTAAGTTTACAACATTCTTAATGTCAGGTATGCCTATCCAATAAAAGTGGACATTGAATTTTTTTTTTTTTTTTTTTTTTTTTTTTTTTTTTTTTTTTTTTTTTTATATAAGTGTTTACCACATTTTTTTTTTCTTTTTTTTTTTTTTTTTTGCTACTTTTACAAGTAGGTTATAGCCCATTGTCTCTGTCCTAGTAGAACCTGAAAATAAATTGTTTTATCAAATAAGAGAGCAGATTATATGCTAAGTATTATGCTCTGGGCTTTACATGCGTTACCTCTATTATTTAGTTCTCATAGCTCCATGAGCCAATACTATTATTACTTCCCTTTAAAGACGTATAGCCTAAAGCTTAGAGGAGTTAAGTAACTTGTCCAAGGGAATTTGAGCAGAGGTCTATCCCCAGAAAGCAAGTTCTTAACTATAACATTCTATGGTTATTTATCCAGAAGTACAATTTTTATATTTTGCCATGATGTAGTGAGTGTGTTTGGTAATTCCTCATATCTGACTTTCTTTCATACTTTATTGTTCCTCCTCTTTCAGATTATCAAAGTGTGATGTAGGCTGTTTTTTTTTTTTTTTTTTTTTTTCAAAAAAAGCTTCCTTTTAAATAATATTTTTTTTCCACTGGAAATAAGTAATTTCTTTTTCTTTTCATAGAATTGCATGTCATATCAAATGATTATTCTCATGTCATTGTAACAAACAGGCCTATTTGTTACTTTTTTCACCTAACTCAGAGACATAATTTCTCTAAAAGACGAGTCAGGTGTGAATCTATCATTGGAGCAGCTTTTACTTTCAGTGCAAACAAGAATCCAAAGTTTGTATCATGGAAGTTCTCTAATACTAGGATACATAATGGGATTTTTATAGTCATTCCTCAAAGATAAAGGCCATTTATGTTTTTATTTTCCCATAATGAACCATTTAATAAAACATTAAGTGTCTGTATGCCATTTACAAATACGCTCAAGCACTATATTTCAAACTTAAGGAAATCATTCTCCTTTCAGGCAGTTTTAATAGAGAAGCCTTGTCACTTATTATGGTAAACATGAACTCAATCAAATTATTAATAAAGTCTTTCTAATTCATCTTTGGATGTTTTCATTCCCCTAGGAAATATAGCTTTATAATCTAACTTTTAAGCCATATATATACTATACTTTTTTCATTTTTCTACATTATGATTAATTACTTGCTGATTGACATTTTGAGTTTGGTCTCATTTTCCTCCCGCCTAATTACATCCAATCATTTTGTTATCCTTCTGTAATTTCATGACAACTCTACTGAAAGTATTGTGACTATAGATTGATGTTCCACAGCTTCTTATAGTCTTGTAATTTAGGGCCTATTAATGGCAGACTGAAGGGGAAAAAGAAACAAGAACTTCATTGGTTTTAAATTGCCCTTAAATTGTAATTAGAGGAGAAGAGAAGTAAGTCATAACTTAAGTACTTTTTGTCACAACAAAATTTAGAGGCATCCATGTGACACGGTACTGCTTCTGATGGGGAAGGGGAAAACTTCTTGATAACTAGACGTGTGAATGCTACTGCAATCCTTACTGGGAAAATAAACCAGCACCTTATGGAGATGTGTATGAGCCTGCATGTGGCACCAGGGCCTCCAGGGAATCCCATAGTAGCAGTATGACCTTAGGTCTGGGGGTGACTAGACAGAAAGGTGAAAGCATAATTTAATATATAAACAAAATCTTCCAGCAAGACATGGTGCATAGAAATGAGTTGCTTTCTAACAGAATTTGAGAAACCTCCCTCCGTAAGGTAAGTCTTCTAATCTTCATGTGTATTTTTGTTGCCACCATGAGTCAACTTTGGCTGAAAGTGACATTGATCTTGCCATGGTTTTGGTGCGGATGTAGATGGAAGGGCAATCTGGCTGCCACATGTATCACCCATTGATTTTCCGTTGATTTTGCTCATGACTTGCTAGGTGGGGGTCTCCTTTCTTTCTCCATCTACATCTCTCCCGAACCTCAATCAAAAAGAACGCCCTTATAAAGAGCAGAAATCATCTGTTGAATTTTATGTGTATAATTTCAAAACTAGCTCTGCTTGTAGGGAGTAGATAATTTTATATAATTTGCTAAGTTACTCTACCTCTTTTACAGTTGAGGGGAAATAGTCTTAGATATTGAAGAGAAATACTTGCAGAGTTAAATACAGAAGGAAGAGTATAAGATTTAAGACTGGCATAGGTTGTGATTTTAAGGGAAGAGACAGTTGTAGCTAAGATGATTTCTTTGCATTTTCAGTGAAGTGACTGTAGAAATGCAGTAACAATTCAGATGGCAAGTGGTAACAAGGCAGGTAAGAATATATTCACCAGTATTTTTTGTGCTTCTTTTGTCAAGTGAGTGATTTCAAAACCTTTCATATCATTATTCATGGATAAGCAGTTTGTATATGGGGAATTAGCCAGAGAGGCAGTTTTTATTTTCACAGTTGACTTTCAGAATTATGAAAACTTGACTTCTTTAACTCCATTTGCTTGTACATTGTTTTGACACATTCTGTAACAAAAGTTTATGACAAGGTAAAGCATTTATACTGGAGAGTACCTGATTCAGTTAAATTAGACAAAAGCATGAATTGGACACACTTCCCACCCCCTTGCAGATGAATCTCACTTTTACAGATTGTAGAAAAGAGCAAAAGGGGTGCCATGTTACAACACAGAGAGATTTTTGTACTTCATCTCCTTCTTTCTTACCCTTTCTTAGTGCCTATCAAATTGCCTGAAATACAATAGGTAGAACTCATATACATTTGTTGAAAAGTTCATAAGTGAAGAGATGAATATTAATTATAAACTATTTAAAGAATTTGTATCATAAATCAATTTTTCATATACATTTTGAAAATTAATAAAAATATTAATAAATCTCTTATTATTTTACCTGACCTACTTCTGCCTGAACCCGTAAGGGTATTTAGCAGTAGACATGTACCTTGTGTAGTTATTGTGAAAAAAAGCATTCCTTATAGTAATCCATGTCATTTAACTGAGATTTTTTAAGAGGCATATTTGTATGTGAAAATACATAAAGCATTAAATTTGTCAGTATTTCCTTGTCTATAGATAATTTCTGTTGCCAAACGTTCAGCATTTCCTTGGTCAAGATCTTGAGAACTCAAAACAAATGCCAGTTCTTTTACACTCAACTCTGCAGGCTTCAGGATGAAATATGAATAATCTGATCTACAAATACATTCACAAATGTGTAAAACAGCTGTATGTAGACAGAATATGAACAGTTTCCCGTTGCTGTTTAATACTTTTCTGAGCTTTCATCATGTGTTTTGTGCTAACTGGGCATCTCAATTATTCTCCATCTGTGCTCACTACCAAAGCTGCCAGCCATTATACTGCTTGGACCCCCGAGCCTATGGCAAAGAGCCTGACAGGGTAAATGATGCAATCTAGTACTTCCTCCTGGGCTAGCCTAGCTAGTTAATCTAGTAAACAGATTACTTTATCTTCAGCATTGACTTAGACTACGAAATAAAGCTGTGGGTTGTCACAGCCTGAAAGGCAACTTCGTATGGAAAGGATATTATATCAGAACTCCATTTAGCAGTGTTTTTCAGCGCACGTGGGATGAAATGGTTTAAAAGTGAAACTACTGTAAATGAAAGGTTTTGGGTGGGGCAAGAAAGGAGTTAAGTAATCAAATTAGAGATTGAGATATAAAATTCCATCAGCCTCAATTTCCAGTTTCATTCCCTATCAAATAGTATGCTAAGCTAAACCAGATGGCCTTTTGCTCTTTAAGCCTATAGACATTTTTCACTGATATGGAGGCTTTTCTTGATGAAAATGGACATCCATGACTTCTCATAATATTTGAATCAAGTCATATGTCTTATGATGACTGCAATTACCATTTATGGAGAATCCATTATGTGGCAAGCTCTGTGCAAGAAGTCCTATGATAGCTAATTCTTGTATTAACTCCACAAGTTAAATGCTATTACAAATTGACAGGAAGGAACCTCGGTTCAGAGTAGTTAAGTAATTGTGCTGAATTTACATGGCTAGCAAGTTTCTGTGCTAGAGATTTGAACCTGGCTGCATTTGGCAGCGTAACAGTTATTCTTAATTTATTTCACACTCTGCATCTAAGAGCCCAAAGCTCTCCATGGGTTTGAACCAATTTCTGCAGCTTCTGGATTCTTACCTTCACTTTTTATAAAGCTGCAGGTGAATTTGTGAGTGGGAAGAGGGGCACTCAAAAACGTCATTAACTTTTCTAAGGGCATTGAGGACAATCATCATGGCACCACCAATGTTGGACCAATGTTGATCTTAAATTCAGAGACTTTTAAAAAAAATTTTGTGTTTCTACATGGTACTTATTTTATGGTTATATTTCACCACAGTATAAAATATTAAAATATATATTTTTTTAAATTGGGGTTGAGCGGATGAAAATGGTGGGGAAGGCAGTGAATTGGAATGTTTTCTCTTTTCTCACTAAGTCTGAGCAGACTACTCCATCTCATATGTTAACAGATCACACAGCCTCAGCCATGCATAACTTGGATTTTTCAAATTGATGTGAAGAATAGGGAAAGAGGAAGAAGAAGGACAGGAAAAGAGAAAATGGGAAACAACTCAGGATCTGATTTAAAACTGCAAAAAGAAGAACCAGAACATATATCCCCCTTTACCCTCCTTGAACAGTAGGATTTAAAACAAGTGGAACAAAACTTTTCTCTTTACTTTGTCTCTTCCTAAGCAAATATTCATTTTCTTGAAGGAGATTGCTGATCAGAATCAAGCTCTTCCTACCTCTCTCTTGCCACATCCCATCTTGCCCTACAATTCAACTTGCTTACTCTTACACCTTCAAGATTCCCCCACTTTCAGTCAATCAATCATGTGAAGAGCCATGCTGTAATTTTGTGCTTTTCACATCCTCAACTTATGTTACGATGGGATTTCGAGGTGCTTTTTGCTGGCTCAAGCTGATAAGAAAAAAATATATAAGAGTGTTGGCTTCTTGAGCTTACATCAGTGTTGTGAGTTGTATAATGAAACCTGTCTGGATTGGAATCCTAAAGCTATTATCCTTCTAGCACTGAGATAGGACACCTAAGGAGCCATTTAGAATCTCTTTGCCACTTATAGGTTGGGAAATCAGGTTCTTTTCTTCTTAAAAAAGGTTTGTTAAGGGTAGTTATTCAGCTTACCATATTGTCAACATTTTGCCTTATCAGCCTTGGGGAGATATACTGAATTCTAAGGTATGATTTCTCCATATGGTTATTTTGCCTCTTTAATGAGGTCTCAATATCTATTCTGGTGGTGTTTGAAAAGTTTTCACTTGGGATCTTCTGTGACCTTGGTGTTATGTGCCATTTGTGCATCATTAAAAGGTTGTAATGAAGTTCTGCTGCACACAGATTGTAAAAGGTCAAGCAGAAAGTTGGGAGCCAATGAGGTTGGGAAGAAAAATTGTGCTCGCTGCAGAAGTTGAGGGATTCATTATATTGATGCTATGGGGTTTTCAGCAGAGTAATAACTGGGTTAGCAATAGAATGTAAATCTTCTCAGCCACTTAGTCTGAATCTGCTTCTTCTTGATTTGTGGGGATATATTTTTAACAGAGTACAAGGAAAGTCATTACACTCAGAGGAAAGCCAGTAGAATTGGTAAATGCACTGTAGATAGACCAGCCAAAAGAAGAGCAGAGCTAGAGGGATAAAGCATGTCAGCCTTCCTGGTTGCTACTCTGAGAAGTATTGTCAATCCATATAAAATAATTGTCTGATAAGAACTTTGCATAAGTAATTATTTCAATTCTTTAAAGGATATAAAGGATTTTTTTTTAACTTTAATGGCCCAGAGGTACAAGAATAGCTAATTAACTTTCTTAAAATAGAAATAAACAGAATTAATTAAAATGACAACATAAAAATAACATCAAAATAACAGCAACTTCAAGTCAATTTATTTAGAAAGGATCAGCAAGGTAAGCTAATATGGGCTTGGCTACTCTATAAGGTGCAGAAGCTCCAGCTACTGGATCTCCATTGAATATTCCCTGTTTGCAGTTTCTTAAAATGGGATTCTAGAAATTATGTGTAAAAGTGCAGCAGTTGATTGCATGTCTCACAAGCTTACATATGGAGTGAGATAATTTCTTCTTTAAACAAGCCCCAAACCATCTGTTGACTCAAGTCAACCCTCTGAATTTTACTTTGAAGTAAATCGGAAGCCTAGTTATTCCACAAGACTAGTTTAATGTGTTTTCTAAATTCATACATGTGAATGCTTGCGGGGAAGAAAGTGTGAGAAGGCTTTTCTGTAGAAGGATAAAAGTCATTAAGATACGGCTTATAAAATTAAGACTATTATTAGGAATTTCAACTTAATTCAATTCCACTGGTCTTAATTGAGTGTTTAAAAGGTTTTAAAAAAGAAAAAGTGACTTTTAAGAAAGCTTTTGAAGCTTGGGAGTGAGGGACAATGGGAGGTTACTGACAATTTTTATTTAATTATTATATTGTATTATCAAGTATTTTGGTATTAAGGCACATAATCTAAGGTAGAAGGACTACATATAGTTCTCTTTTCCATAGGTGGCACCCTGTTTTATATAGAAACTGATTTTTTTCTTTATCAATACCATATGTTGGCTAAATAGCAAATGTATCAAGTGGAGTTAATCTTTTGTCACTGTTCACATATAATAATCTCAACATCTCTTAAATTTTTGCTTTTAAAAAATTCTGATTAAATGCCAACTAAGAATTATAATTATATGAACCAGAATGTTATACAACAGCCCTTTAGAACCAGAATAGTCTATGTCATATATATCATTCATTCTATAGCCTAGTTATTCAGAAGATGAAACTATTGTTTCTAATTTTTTTCTCTAAAATGAAAATGTTGTTGAAATCGCTATCTTTGTGATGAAAGAAACAATATTTATTAATACATGTTTCTTTTATCTCTTTAGAGATCACTTTTTCTATTAAAATGTACATACTCAGAATACTATCATTATTAATTTTACTGTGATTTAAATATAATAATCATGTGGAAAAATATTACATTTATTATGTTCTTCCCTCAGTATAACACTATATTAGATACTGGTCATAACAACTAGAATCTTTTTCATGGCAATGGTACCGATCTCATTCATTCATTTAACTCATCCATCAAACAGTTCCTTAGAAATTGTTCCATACCAGGCTTTGGAAAGTTTTCTCCGAAAGACAACTCTATTATCTAGCAAAGAACCAAATATGTAGAAAAACAATTGCAATCTAACATGATAATGTTGGATGTAAACTACCATCGCATACATAGGAACAATAATATGGAATACAGCTGATTTCTCATGAGAAATAATGGGGTATGGACAACAATGGAATGACATCTGAAAAATGTTGAAAGACTGTAACAACGGAACTCAGAATTTTATTTCCAGGGAAAATAACTCTCAAAATTAAGGGTTAAATAAATACATTTTTAGATAAATAACAACTGGCAAAATTTATCACTGCAGACCCGTTTTACAAGAAAAACTAAAAGAAGTTCTTGATGCTATGGGAAATGACATCTATAGAAATTCTGATCTGCAGAGAGGAATGAAGAGCACTGGAAATTATCAATTTTGAGATAAATAGAAGTGATAAACTTCTTTTACTTTATTTTTTTAGGTAGACTAATGTCTGTTTAAAATAATAACAAAGTATTGTGAGTTTTCCCATATATAGATGTAAAATATGACAACATTTGCACAAAGGATGAGAAAAAAATGAAATTATGTCATGAAGTTCTTATATTTTATATAAAGTACTAAAATTTGTTATCAACTAGCTTAGCAAAAATGATAATGTGTGTACTTATGTGTGAGAGAGAGGGAAACAGAGAGACAGAGACAGAAAGAGACAGATTAAGTGAGAAAAAGGATGTTTTAAAATTTTAACAGTTGGTAAATTTAGGACAAACATATGTAGGCATGTATTGCATTAGTCTTTTAACCTTAGTATGGTTTTGAAATTTTTAATAGTAAAAGGGTTAGAAGTAAAAGGAAAAGCAGATCCTAAAGGATTTAATAAAGAAATAAATAAATAAATAAAAACAAGGGGGCTGGGTGCAGTGGCTCACGCTTGTAATCCCAGCACTTTGAGAAGCCAAGGTGGGTGTATCACCTGAGGTCAGGAGTTCAAGACCAGCCTGGCCAACAAGGTGAAACACCATCCCTGCTAAAAATACAAAAATTAGCCAGTCATAGTGACAGGCGCCGTAATCCCAGCTACTGAGGAGGCTGAGGTAGTAGAATCGTTTGAACCCATGAGGCAGAGGTTGCACTGAGCCAAGATTGTGCCATTGCACTCCAGCCTGGGCAACATGAGTGAAACTCCATCTCAAAAAACAACAACAAAAAAGCAACAACAACAACAATTAAAAAAAAAAACAAAAAACAGGGAAGATCCTAGGAAAAGCATATAGAAAACTTCATGAAGACAACATTTTTTTTTTCCAACACCTAATGTAGTGATGGAATTTAGTGTAAAATATTTTTTGGTGATTATTAATTATTAATGAACAGGAATTTGAGAGGTGAAAGAGTAGAAAAAGGAAAATAATTCGGAATGTTAGCCTATCACCATAACTACATTAACATATAGCGCACTGGTCAAGAGCAGGAATTCTGGAGCTAGATTAATAGTTTGAGTTTGAATCTTGATCCCACTACTTACTAGCTGTGTAATCTTGGACATATAACTTAACCTCTCTATGCATTAGTTTCAAATGAATTGAATTACAATGCTTATTAATTACATTAATTATAATATTAAAGTATGATACACATATTAATAAGAAGGATATTTGAGAATATGTATATGTATGATAGGATATATGTGTGAATATGTATATGTATGTATAAATTTAGGGAAAGCAGTTACAGATATTACATTAGTCTTTCAACTTCTCAATAGTTTTGAAAATTTTAATAATAAAAAGGTTAGAAGTACAAGAAATAGCAGTTCCTGGAGCACTAATTATTAGACAAATATTAAGAGTAAAAAAAGAGGCCGGCGCGGTGGCTCAAGCCTGTAATCCAAGCACTTTGGGAGGCCCAGACGGGCGGATCACGAGGTCAGGAGATCGAGACCATCCTGGCTAACATGGTGAAACCCCGTCTCTACTAAAAAAAAAATACAAAAAACTAGCCGAGCGAGGTAGCAGGCGCCTGTAGTCCCAGCTTACTCGGGAGGCTGAGGCAGGAGAGTGGCGTAAACCCGGGAGGCGGAGCTTGCAGTGAGCTGAGATCTGGCCACTGCACTCCAGCCTGGGCGACAGAGCGAGACTCCGTCTCAAAAAAAAAAAAAAAAAAGAGTAAAAAAAAAAACAAGAATGTGAGGATATATATGGATATACATTATATTAATACACATATTATATATAATATTTGTAACAGTGGTGGTCACATAATAAGTACTATATAAATGTCAGCTTCTATTATACTATCTTATAAAACATTAAAATATCTTAAGGAAAACTGTATAGTCAATGAGGTGTCCACGTATTTTATAAATAAGTTACAGTATAATAATACCTTAAATTAAAAAGAAGAAAAATTATTTTTGAAATAAATAGAATGAGATAAACGTTTTTTCTTATTTTTTGAAAGACTACTATCTGTTTTAAAATAATAATAATATGTTGTGTATTTTTCCATATGTAGATGTAAAATATGACAGTATTTGCACAAATGATGAGAAAATAAATGAAATTATGTTGTGAGGTTCTTATATAAGTACTAAAATGTATTATCAAAGAGCTTAATAAAAATGATAATGCGTGTGTTTCTGAGAGAGAGAGAGAGGCAAACAGAGAGACAGAGACAGAAAGAGACAGAGATTAAGGGAGAAAGAGGATGTACGTATAATTTATATGTATAAATTTATCATTCACTATTTGTCAATTATTTGATCATATCTTTTGAAATATATTAGGTAAATATTCTCAAAATACATAACCAAACCTTGACTTCTGAAAGAGAATTTTTCTTGGTGTGGAAGAATAATTGAAGCATGATTTAAAAATTTTAAGACATTGATTTGAATTCCTCAGTGTAGTGTCATAGCCTGCTTCGAAAATGCGTTTCAATGATTCCTGCCTCCTGATATTCTTGTTCTTGTGTGTGTAAACACTTCTTCTGATATGTATACAAAGTTCCTACTTACTTGCTTCTAGTGAATAGAATATGGTAAAAGTGATGAATTGTTACTTCTAAGATTACGTTACATAAAAAAAAATGACATTTCTGTTTCCCTCGTACTCTCTCCCTCTCTGGCTCTTCTTACATACTGTGAGGAAGACAGCTGCCATGTTGTAACCTTCCTTTTGGAGAGGCCTATAAAGTACAGAACTAAAGGCAGTCTCTGACCAATAGCCGGCAAGAAACGAGGCCCTCAGCTCCACAACGTGCAAGGGACTGAATCTTGCCAATAATCACACGAGTGAGCCAGAAGATCCAGCTAAGCAGCACCAAAATTTGTTATCCATAGAAACAATGATGTAATAAATATAGTTGAAGTTTTGGGTTAATTTGTTACACAGCATTACTAATGCACTTGATTTGTAAGACTGCTTTTTAAAGCAAATTTAAATAGCTAGATAACTTAATGACATTTCTGAGACCTTAAAAAAGGGTCATTACAACAGACTTGATGCCAGCTTTCCCACGATACAAATAATTTGCAGGCTAATTATTTATGGTCTCACTAATACAAATTTTCAGAGAAAGTTTATTTTCCTTATTTTCTTCTGTTTCCCTCATTTAGAAGAGATAATATAATAACTAAAGTAACTTGAAAATTATGGACAGCTTTTTTTAAAAAAGATTCTAAAATTATCTGCCTCAAAGGAAAAACTGAAGTCATACTAAGATAAGGTATTTATCTCAAATATTTTTAAGTAAACTGTCAACCTATTCCAAGGTTAAGTGTAGTTTTACAAAAGTTTATTCTCTTATTTTCCTTTCACTTCTGACCCAAATATCAGTTTCATCTAACCACAGTTTTTACATGGATTTATTTAAATCTATTTCTCCCTCTCTCTCTCTCTGTCTCTCTGTGTGTGTATGTGTGTGTGTATCTCATAATTTTAGTTGTTTTTAGGTTATAGATAGTTCCACTGTAGTGAAGTAAACCAGTGTGTTATCAACAAATATGTATTACATGACGTAAAGGTAAAATTACATCTCGGTGACACTCTTTTTAAAATGCTAAACTTAAGTGGGTCCTTGCTATGGGCAAGGTGTGATTTGGCAGGACCTTAAATCTAAATGACTTGTTAATGTTGGAAATTATGACCAATACGCAAAGGATTAGAACCTACATTCTGTTCAAATGACTGTTCTGGTGTTTGACAAAAAAGGAATTTAATAGTAAGTAAGTTCTTCAAATATTCTTAATGAAACTAGAGTGTTTTTCTCAGCCTGTGATGCTCTTGGTGATTAAAAAAAAATAACATTAACACAAGAAAACTTACTTGATATACTTAATCTCAAATGCTTTTGCTTCTCTGTATTTCTGAGTTTGTTGTTTAATAAACCTCACAAATATTTAACTATTTCACTGAGAGAAGTTACCTTAAATAACTCATTCAGATAAAGAAAAAAATTAAAAACAAAGTCATAAAGAAATATAGGTATATGATACTATGTTGAAAATTGTCAGGTTTGGCAAATCCTGATCATTTTTCTTCCGTTGCTGAGAGACTGAAATAAATTTGATAAATCTACTTCTCTACCTCCACAGCTCCATTAAATTAATCATAATACAAATGGGAATTTAGTAAAACTAGAATATATTTGAGAGGGTATACTTTGCTGATTATAAAAGCAGTCTGAACTGTAGTAACTTTTATTTCTACCAAGTATTTAGAAATAGTAGATCAATAATTGCAAATTCAATACCCAGCATTGATTTCCTTCTGTGTTAAATTAGAAAAGGTATTTGCAGTGGCATTTGTTTACAAAATGCAGCTTAAACACCTGCTTCGAAAGTCGGTGTTTTCCTTCTTCTGTGGTTACTGAGTCAGATGAAGTCTTAATTGCGTTAATGTAGGCAGATCTGAGTACATTTCTATGAAAATACCTGTCCTTAGGTCTCCTCTATTCTGATGGGCACATGATGTTCTACTGGAGGAATTTCATTGGACGAAGTTTTCACAAATCTTTGCAGATCCGTTCTATTTAGTACTTTAAGTCATCTCTTATACCCTGTGCCGGGGCCCCCTGATGACTAAACTTAGATATCCTTTAAAAATGGAATGATCAAATTCATCTATTTGAAGAAAATACTTTGGGGCACCTGGGGAAAATTCAAAAGGACATAAATATTAAAGAAAGTAAAATGTGGAATGTTCAAGTACAGAGAATTGTCTTGAGAATCAGGACACAAAAGTTTTCTAGTATTTGTTCCATGAATAGCACACCCTAGTTCTTTGAAGTAATATAAGATTGCCTCTCAGCGGGCTGGCCTGAGGCAAACTGGGAAGTAGGTGAGACTGGAGTGTTTTTTCCCACTTGTGTCATTCCTTCTAGCAATAAATATGCATTTGCATTTTAAGTGGATGTCCTTGCTTTAACTACTGGAAATTGGCATTTTAGGCACTGAAGATAGCTAAGGGAAAGTGTTTCTGAGTAGCAGTAGCCTTTTAGAGCTCCAAGTTCAGCATACAGCTGGCTGTGCACTCTGCCTAACCACTCTGGGGCTCTACTATCTTGAGGACACATTAGGTAGCACAGCAAAAATGTTGTATAAAATACATAGGTATCCATAGGAAAGCTTCAAGTCTGTTCCACTCCCTTCCAGCCTGCAAGCGTGAGCCCGGTATGCTAGATATTCTGACCTCTATGCATCTCCTTTCTAAACCAATAGTAGAACCCCAGAATGCTTAGGCAGAGCTGGCAGCCAGCTGTATGCTGAACTTGGAACTCTAAAAGGCTACTACTACTCAGAAATACTTTCTCTTAGCTATCTTCACAGTGCCTAAAATGCCAATTTCCAGTAGTTAAGGCAAGGACACCCGCTTTCTAAACCACCCATGTACTTGACTTGAGCCTAAGTCTATTTTGTACTCAGAATTAACTAAATATTATTTGCTTAACAGAAATATTTGCCTTAGACTGACTTTATTTGCAGGCTTTCAAAATTTGTTTTTAAGTATTATGGATTTAGAGACTGTTGAGCACCTCAAAAAGAAGTTATATTTGATATAAGATGATTAGAGTCACAATTTCACTTTAATCAATCTCAATCATCTTCTGCTTCATTTTTAAAACTTTTAATGATATTTATCTAAGATAACAGTTGAGATCAAATAGATTTTTTATTTTAATATAAAATGTGTGTGAGCCAGCGGTGTGGGGTAATTCGAGAGATTTATTTAACACCTGTAACATGCCATGTAGAGAGAAATGAGTTGGTGGAAGAAAAGAGTTATTGTTAAACATAGTAGTATTTAATTCTGTGCCAATCTGTGTGGTGGAATGAAGGAGGATAACAGAGTTTCAAAGGCAGGGGTCGTATTAGAAGACAGGAATGTTGCACAGACTTTGGAGAGATATAAAGAATGGGGTTTAATGTTTCTTGAAGATCCAGGAGAAGCCCCATGGTTTAGAAGCCAGAATAGATATCACTTTTTATAAATCATAGATTAAGTAACACATTATCTATAGCAGAACCTCATGGGAATTGATGTAAAGCACATAAGAGGAATTTAACTGCTTTGGATACGAGGCTAAATAATAAAAAGTTTTTCCTGTAGTTTGTGAATCTGCGTGTGGTATTATCAAAGTAGTGTTTTGGAACTGTAACTCTGATAGCTGTGCCCAGGCTACATGAGACATGAGAGAGGAGGCCAGATGAAGGAGACCAGTTAGAAGGATATTGCAGCGACGGGACAGATGATCATAGAGAGAATGATAAGGAAAGGAATGCCCTAGGGATGATTTTCAAAAGTAATTAATGAGACTACCTGTTTATATAAACCTATGTTATCAAAACATATATTTTTCAAAGCAAATGAACACTTTAAGACTGGATGAAGGAAAAACAGAGCACACTTGGTTGTAGACAGCTGGGCGTGAGCTATGAAACTGCCCACAGAGGGTACAATATAAGGGGTTCATTGATTGTTCAGCTGTTTGGGCAACATTTGCCCTGAATGTAAAAAGATGAGGAAACCATCTCAGGGTGTCAGATAAGTACCAGAAAGTAATTCAGTCTTCAATCTTGATATTATTTCTGGAAAATCAATAGGGTAAAATGGTTATTAGCATAGGCTTGGAGTCAGAAAGACCAGGTTTTGAGTTCTATTTAGCTGTAAACCTGACTACTTATGTGAGCTGGGTTGAATGACTTAAGCATTACTAAATCTCAGTAACCACATCTGTAAAACAGAAACAGTAAGTGACCTTTACAGTTTGATTGTAAGGATTAAATGAGATAGCTAATGTATAATACTTAGGAGAGAGTTTGATGTATAGTAATTAGCCAGTACATAAATATTAACTGTTGCTGTTATTATGGTGACAATGTTATAAAATGGCCAAAAGAACATAGGATGATGGCTTTGGAAGGAATTAGAAGCAGTGTTGCAAGTCTGATATTTTTCTGCAGCTCTAGAGAAAACTGAGGCTATGAAAGGCTAAATTGAAGTGAACCCAGACAGAAGATTCCTACCTCATATTTTTCTATTAAAATGAGAATAAAAGCTTGAAACTACGCCTTATACTTGGTTATTATTTGCAAGATAATTCATAACATATACCTCACTATCTCTGACTTTTTTTTTTTTTTTTTTTTTGAGACAGAGTCTCACTCTGTCACCCAGGTTGGAGTGCGGTGGCACAATCTTGGTTCATTGCAACCTCTGTTTCCTGGGTTCAAGTAATTCTCCTGCCTCAGCCTCCTGAGTAGCTGGGATTACAGGTGCTCGCCACCACGCCTGGCTAATATTTGTATTTTCAGTAGTGATGGGGCTTCACCATATTGGCCAGGCTGGTCTTAAACTCCTGACCTTGTGATCTGACAGCCTCGGCAACCCAAGGTGCTGGGATTACAGGTGTGAGTCACTGCACCTGGTCTTATCTCTGACATTTTTAAATAAAAAATTCACATTTTAAATAATAGAACATTATAAAACTATTTTTATGAGAATGTCAGGGCTGGCTAAATATATAAACTGATAAATTACTATGAAGTTGGTATATCATTGATAGTAATAGGCACTGGGTGCAGTGGCTCACGTCTATAATTCTAGCATTTTGGGAGGCCAAGATAGGACGATCATTTGAATGCAGGACTTCAAGATCAGCCTGGGCAAGGTGATGAGATCCCCATCTCTATGAAAAATTTGAAAATTAGCCAGGTGTGGTAGATGCACATGTGGTCCTGGCTACTCCAGAGACTGAGGTGGAAGGATCACTTGAGCCCAGGAGGTCAAGGCTGCAGTGAGTCATGATCATGCCACTGCACTCCAGCCTGGGCGAGGGAATAAGACCACATCTCAAAATAAATAAATAAGTAGTAATGGGCAAGAGTAAGATACAAAATTTTTAAACAAAGAAAATTTGCGTAGGAAGACTTAAATTTTTTGGTGACCACAGGGAAGAAAAACAGGGAAGTGAGACAGTGAGGCAGCTTTCAGTTTTTTGATACTTAGCATTTATTCAGAATTTTTTTTTTTTTTTAAGATGGCAGCATTTAAGCCTGGAAGACAGAGAAATGTTGGTAGAATACTGAAGGGCACAGCTAGTTAGGAAAACAGAATCAATTAGGAAAAAGGAGGTGAATGCTTAGTATTGTTGTATGAAACTTCAGGCAGGAGTAGGCTATCCCATCTAAAAAAGATGTCAGGTGGGTGGATCAGGTTTGGTGTCTCATGCCTGTAATCCAGCACTTTGGGAGACCGAGGTGGGTGGATCACTTGAGTCCAGGAGTTCAACACCAGCCTGAGAAACATGGCAAAACCCTTTCTCTAACAAAACAATTCAAAAGCACAAACAAAAAACAATTAGCTGGGCGTGGTGGTATGGGCCAGTAGGCCCAAGCACTTGGGAAGCTGAGGTGGGAGGATCGCTTGAGCCTGAGAGGAGACTGCAGTAAGCCAAGATTGCACCACTACACTCCAGCCTGGGTGACAGAGCGAGACCCTTTGCGAGACCCTGTCTTAAAAAAAAAAAAAAAAAAAAAAAAAAA
>NW_016804734.1:659732-723296 GCF_001698545.2 Rhinopithecus bieti | reverse complement strand
GGGATCTTTGAAAAGTAAGTCTAAGTCTACTTTCACATTATTATATTTATCCTCACAGTTACACTGAGTGGCAATTTCATGCTCTTTTCATTCTACAAATGAACCAGAGAATTCATGGGTTTGCCTAAAATCACTTAACAAGAAAGTATGACACAAGAACTCCCCATCCTAAGGAGAGACTGTGTACTTAGGGAAGGAAGCAGAGAAGGTTTTGATCTTGGGTGAGTTAAAAGATGGCATTGTAAGATAGGGACTGGAGAAAGCCAACAGAGAACTAACTTTGGCATGAGGACAAACAGTGTGTGCTGAAATAGTTATTTGACAGGTGCCAGTAGGAGAACAAAAATAAGATTGGAAAATATAGACTCAGGAGTTTTAACTTATGTTAATAAAACCATGAAAATGGGGAGCACATGAAGGATACTGATGGCAAAATATAGGATTTGGGTATAATAGTAAGGTCTGAGTTAAAATTGAGCAACAGGAATGTGAGGACAGCTACATCTGTAAAGCTAACTGCTTCCCACAAAGCTTGCAGTCCAGACAGAAACAGACCAAGCAGGCACAGTGAGTGACAGAGAAAAGGGTATTGGTGTTTGCCACTTTAGCATAAGATAAAAGGTCAAAGATTCATTTTGGAGACCCTCCAGAAGGAACTGACCATGGAGTTCAAAATGAGTTCATAGCAGAGTAGCAATGAGGAAGCTAAAGAGAATGGCTGAGTGAATCACTACCCATATTAATATGTCCATACCTATGAAGTGGATTTGAAACATAAATGACTCAGCTTGAAGACAGCAAGATATATTGCCACTCCCAATGTAAATGGTGTCATATTTTCAGATTAATAAATTAAATGACTCTGAGTAAAACACGCCTTCTTGAGTGGAATTTTCTTGAGTGAAATTCCATATAAATACCAAATGGCTTCATTACCTAAATAACTCCTTAGAGTTTGTTTGTATGGTATTGATATAAAATATATAACAACTCTCTAATCATATTTTTAAGAGAATAATGAATCAATAAAAATACAATTTTAGATATAATGAGTTCAAGAAAATCATAGTTTTTTTTTCAAGTGAAGAAACAGGATTAAGTCATACTAGGAATACAGAAGGCATTCTTTTAGAACATTATTCCGTTCAATTACAAAGTTTATATACAATTTCTACAAGTTTTAGTTTATATTTAATTAAAATTAGCTAAGAGGTTATGCTGCATATATTTCAATAACTTTTGAACAACAAAATTTCAGAAATTTTTTTGGGGGGGGCACGTTAGCATATGTAAATAGTTTCAAGATGAACATTGAGCAGCACATCTTTTAAACACAGAGTTAATGAGGTTTAACTAAAATCATTTCCTCCACTGGTAGAAAATTCCAAATCTTGGCGTCACTTTTTTGGATTAAGACACAGATTCTCTGTTTGAGTTCTTTTCTTTCTAAAAGTCTATATGTAGCAATGAAGCCTGAAAGATTATTTTCAATGTTTTGGAAATTCTAATGTAAATCTTAATTTACCTCTTCCCATTTGATTGAAAGTATCGCAATTCTAAATTCATGCTAATCAGAAGCTCAGATTAACTGCTGGTGATATCACCAAAACTTCTGGAATATGATGATAGAGCAGACACACTTACCTGAATCACATGTCTGACGATCATAGTACCCATATGCATCACTTATTTCCTCACAAATGCAAAATGACAGTCAACATCTTTCAAAACATAAGATCCACAGAGGAATGATAAAGTGGTCCTTTTAGTTAAATAAATGATAAGTACTATATTTAAGGCACTAAGAATATCTTGACTTAAATGTAAATGTTTCATGGAATAAGGTAATAAGCAAATTGTTAGCTTTCATCTAATATAAAAATGAAGATTGGTTTATCAGATGCACTAGCAGAAAGGAGTCTATTACAGTATGCAGGAAGGGTGTCAGTGAAATTGAAAACTGAAAAGGTTGAGAATAGGATTCTTTTGGGAATGTTTGTAACATAAGCTTGTTTGGAATCCAGTGTAGAGGGAGCATCTCAAAATAAAAGGCTTGATTTCAAGTGGAGAATTGATGATGTAAATAGCTCTCATGTGTTTCTGTCTAAGACTAACTCTATATAAATACCTAGGAAAATTAAGAGAATCAAACAGACTTTATAAATCACAATTATTGCCCATTTTCTATTGGCAAAGATGATAATGTGCTAATATTTATGGTTAAGCTTCTGTGGTTTGGGTATTGTTTGTGATTATAATTTCACACTAATTTACATGATGTTTAGTTTAGTAGAAACATAAATATACAAAAGGAATTATTTAATTCCAAACTGTTCTTTATAGTAATAACCAACTATATAATGACAAGGGTGAGTTTAAATTCTGGGTGATTACTTATTTTCTTGTTGAAAACATATTGAAAATCTGGAATAAAATGCAAGTCATAATATTTAGGATCAGACACGGATGTTACTTTGGCAAGTTACACAAAGTTTACTTTTCTAAAGGATAGAAAGGGAAGCCAGTACAATCAAATTTGAAGGCAGAGAAATCAGCAACGTTATTTTACTGCAAACATCAGTATAAGTTTCCGAGCTTCCCAGTGCCAATTCACTAGTGGAAACGTAGTTGTGGATGATTCTTAGCGAGTAAGGGGCACATCAGACCTTCTGAAAGTTCAGTTGCTCCCTTCAGTTTAGCTTTAAAAAGACAAAAGTTAAGCAGTCTGTGACACAGTCTTGCCCAGATACATGATGGCCACAACTACACCTGAGCCATGGGTTTCTTAGTCAGTCTTAGGGTTCTACCTTGCACAATGTGATTGCTAGTGTATAACAGACACACTTAATTTGGAATAAACTTCTAATCCACCACTCTTGGTCTTCCCAAGATTATCTTACTTGGACTCAATACATTCCTGAATCTAGTGCTGTGGCATCAGAGCAAGCTAAAGGTCTCTTGGAGTGTCTAACAGACCCTTGGATGAGCTATAGATGTTATTTGACAGGAGATTACAAAATCTACCATAAATTTGCATCCTGAATTCCGGTGGCATTTAAAATATTTTCTTGTAATAGTCTAACTTAATTTTAACTCTTCTAAAATAAATACAAACAATTTTATTATATTTGTAAAGAAATATATTTCCATATCATAGGAACTGGGGAAATTTATGATACAATCAATAATTATTTATTTTAAGAAAGCATACTGTCAAGATAAGCTATTACATGAAGATAATGATTTTAAACCACGTAATATTGGTTGGTTCAGATCCTTAATCAATAAAAATTAGCAAATCTATTTAAATGATAATCAGAGCTCCTAGATTAGAAATAATTTTGATGAAGCGGTCCTTTAAAGTAAATGCCAGAACATGATTAAAAATATCACAAAATGAATGGAATTTCCTCCTGATGCCCAACCTGACAGTATGACTTGCCCAGGAATTACACATTCTAATTGAGAGCAGAGTGGAGCCAGATAGGCATAGATATTTCCGCAAATGTATATGATTCTTTTTTCAGTTTTTAACAATAAGACTGGTAAGCATTTTTATGTTAAAAAATGTCTTAAGGAAAATAAATTTTCTTCCAGATATGTATGTTTCATTATTAGAGCTAAAAGAAAAGGAAAAGGACATAAAATAATGCATAAGTGGATTATTGATTCTTAAGCATGTCAGTATTTAGATATAAATTTCAGTGGAACTGAAAATAAGCTATTAATATTTAAATTTCATTGCTTTACTTAATTTTATCAGTATCAAATCATGCATGGAAATAGCTAATTTAACACTAAAAGTATACACTTTACATTGTTATATGAAGAATCACTGTGTGGTGTAACAACATCTAAGTAATTAAACTAGGCAACATCACTTTATTTTACACATGTCTGCCCACACTATATCATTCAATTAGCTTATAATTGTTAAAGCAATTAAATTCTGCTTTTTATTAATTATGTGTCCAATATAGATGATATTTTATGTCCAAAATTTGACCAGTGGTTTTAAAGCAAGACATTTTGTCATTTTAAAAACAATTTATTTTCAGATAAATTTTGTTTTATTTAGAAGTGATACAGGCAATCACATAATTCTAAGTTTTTGAAATATATTTAACGTTTCTTTACATATATGTATATATGAAAAGAAATGTTATGAAATATCATATGTTATATATAGATATTTATTTATTTTTAAAAGTCTGTAACCATTAGACTCAGTTTCCTTTGTTGGTTTAGCCGCTTGAAGATCATAGGGAAATAAGGCCTTACCCTTCTTTGCATCACTCCATTCAAACCTCAGTGCTATTTCCTGAACACTTACAATTTGTTTGAATCTGCTCTGCATTCTGGGGACTCAGGATGCATCTGAAGAGGCCCGGACAGTGTTCCTCTGTGCTCAACCAAACCTTTCCTCTAAACTGGAAATGTTTTTCCATATTCTCTTTGCCTAATAAATTCTTATACATCTTTCAGAATCCAATTAAATTGTCATATTCTCCATGAAACCTTTCCTGAAGCTGTGAGAGAGTGTTAATAGTTCCTTTCTCCTCTGGGACCATAAAGAGTGTGTGTGTGTGTGTGCGCGCGCGCGCGTGCATGTGTGTGTGTGTGTTTATCCTCATATGTGTGTATGTACATATGTGTGTTTCTCAAACCATCAGCGCTTGTCAAAGATAGTATACAGACTAATGAATTCTATCTATGCAGCTGTTACTTTTAAAGGGTTAAAGAGTGTCACCACTTGGTTAAAATTGTTTGTGGCCGTTGGAAATCACTAACAATGGTACCTAAATAATTCAAATTTCTCCTATCCAAAGCAACTCCAAGTATGTTCAGCTTGTGAACAATTAAATACAGAATTCTCTACAGCCATTAATAAATCCTGATTTGTTTAAATAACTGGACATTTAAAACTGATTCTCAATAGGAAATTTACCTGATGTATCTTACATGCATATTTTCCTACGAAATCAATATGCTGACGGACACATCAAGTGACAAATAGGAGATAAAAATATATTTCTTTCCAGGAAAAAAAGATCTATTCCCACTTTTAAAATGAGATTATGTAGAATACATTGTGGGAGGAAATGAAGCATTATAGTACTTAGAAAGTAATGCTCCATTAAGATCCAAATGCATCAACCTAGATACCCTGACTAATTTTATAGGAGTTTAATGCACCACTAGAACATGGAAATCTGTGAAATAGCTCCACTAACTTGATTTTTAAGTAAAACTTGTGTTGTTTAAAGGAAGCAGTTTACTTTTAAAGTTGTTATAATAGAGAAATTAATTGTATAAATAGTAGCATATGATGATCAGAAAATATTTGGACAACATGAAGAAATACATATATTTAGACTTTTATCTTCTTTCTTTTCTTTTTCTTTTTTTTTTTTTTTTTGAGATAGTCTCTCTCTATTCCTCAGGCTGGAGTGCAGTGGCGTGATCTCGACTCACTGTAGCCTCCACCTCCCGGATTCAAGTGATTCTCCTGCCTCAGCCTCCTGAGTAGCTGAGACTACAGACGTGTGCCACCACGTCCAGCTAATTTTTGTATTTTTAGTAGAGATGGGGTTTCACCATGTTGGTCAGGCTGGTCTCAAACTCCTGACCTCATGATTTGCTAGCTTCGGCCTCCCAGAGAGCTGGGATTACAGGTATGAGTCACCGTGCTTGGCCTATCTTCTGTCTTTTTAATAATACCAGCCAAGGAAGGCACATTTAATCTTTACAGGGAATAAAAACCAGAAATTTTCACAGATGTGCAGTTACTCTCTAATGAGTTAAAATACTGTTTCCTGAAGTTAATCCATTGGAGGTGGGGGAACAAAATGGAGGAACAAAACCGAACAGTTAAATATGTATCTATATATGCCACATAGTGTTTTGTCTACAGAAGAAAACAAATCTCAATATTGCTAAAACTTAAGTAGAATATTTCAAAAACCATACTATATGATGTCTCGATTATATTTTTAGAAAAAAAAAAAAACACACTAGTGAGGTTTTCAAGGAGAGGAACAGAGGTAAGATAGATTATTTTGCTAATTAATTTATAGCATGTAATGCTGGAAAAGGATGACTAGTATGTGTGTCAGATTCATCTTTATGTCAGTGTAGTTTCCTGAATCCACACAGCTTGCACAGTGTGTGGAAACAAAGAAGAATTCAGTAGCATTTATTAGAAGTATTAATAGTGATCAACTATCCATTGGAAGGGTTCTAGGCAGAAATTTAGACTAGATTGTTTCTGAAGTGTCTTACAACTCTGAAATTATATGTTGTCTTAATTTTGTTTTCCTATTTATACGTGTATAGGATTAGAAGATTTCTTCTCACACAAAAGTATATAGACATTAAAAAAAAAAAAAAAAAAGAGGTAATGACCTAGTGGAAGGCTTTTACTCTTTGGGGTCACAACGGCCAAAATGTAACTCCTAAATGATTATGATGCCACTTCCTATCTATGTAGCATTAGGATTATTTATTTAGTTTTTGAGACGCAGGTTCTTTCTTCATAGAGTGATCTTAAGGTTGGAAATTACTTCCTCTATTTTGCAAAATAGTCTCTGAAAAAGAAAAGGACTGACAACCACAGTGGTTTACCGCTGTTTCACATTCGAAGAAACATCAGATCTGTTACTTTTAGAGAAACTTTATTTCAGTCATGTTTTGCAACTTACTACTTTGGAAATATCTTGCATTTACCCTGTCCTTTCCAAACCAACAAATCTAAAGAATGATTCCTTAATACCAGCTGCATTTCTATAAATGACGATTATATATCCTTTATTTTTTAGTGAAACAAGTACCATGATACAACGGGGTATGTGTGTGTGTATGTAAATGTGGATATATTTTTCCCTTTAGTCTCCGATTGCAATGTTACTGCATTTGGCTAAAGACTGTATATACTCTCAAGCAGACAACCCACAGAATGGGAAATTATTTTTGTAAATTATGTGTTTGATAAAGGTCTACTCTCCAGCATCTAAAAGGCACTTAAAAAAATTTACAAGAAAAAAAAAAAAACTACCCCATTAAAAAGTGGACAAAGGACATGAACAGAAAAATTTCAAAAGGAGATATAAATGCGGCCAACACTCATATGAAAAAAAGCTCAACATTACTGATCTTTAGAGAAATGTCAGTCAAAATCAAAATAAGATACGATCTCACACCTGTCAGAATGGTTAAAGAAATTTAAAGTCAAAAACAACAGCTGCTGGAGAGGTTTCAGAGAAAAAGAAATCCTTATACACTGTTGGTGGAAGTGTAAATTGGTTCAACATTGTCAAAGACATTGTGGTGATTCCTTGAAGACCGAAAAACAGAAACACCACTTGACCCAGCAATCCCATTACTGGGTATATATCCAAAGGAATATAAATCATTGTATTATAAAGACATGCATATGTTCATTGCAGCAGTATTCACAATAGCAAAGACATGAATTCAGCCTAAATGCCCTTCAGTGGTAGTCTGGATTTTAAAAAATGTGGGACATGTACACACACACACACACACATCTCCTGCCCTGCTCATACCTGACTGTAATAGTTCATACCTACTGTAATAGCTCATACCTACTGTAATAGTTCTCGTAAAAATTAAATGTCAGAAATCTACTTACTGTGTTGGGTGAGCTGCTGAACTTAAAAATCATGTTCATCAGTGGATAAGTTGCATCCTTCATCCAGTTTACAAGTAATGGAATACACTTAACCATGACTTATAACTTAGACAAGAAAAAGTCTGGATTGCTCCATGTTGGTGTGCATTGGAGGGAGAGAAAGACACATATTATATTTATTTATGACTTGGTGAAATGGGGATACTTAAATTATAGAAGCTTCCAGTCTTAGTCCATTTAGGCTGCTATAACAAAATGCTATAAACTGGGTGGCTTATAAACAAGAGAAATTTATTTCTAACAGTACCAGAAGCTAAGAAGTTCAAGATCAAGGCACCTGAAAATTCGGTGTCTGATGAGGGCCCACTTCCTGTTACATATAAGGTGTCTTCTCAGGGAGAATTAGCATGGCAGAAGAGGGCAAGACGGCTCTATGTCACCTTTCTTATAAGGACACTAATCCCATCAATAAGGGTTCCGCCCACCTGATCTAATCCCCTCTTACATGTCCCACTTCCTAATACCATCAAATTGGTGATTAGGTTTTCTTTTCTTTTTTTTTTTTTTTTTTTTTTTTTTTTTTTTTTTTGAGACGGAGTTTCGCTCTTGTTGCCTATGCTGGAGTGCAATGGCACGATCTTGGCTCACCACAACCTCCACCTCCCGGGTTCAGGCGATTCTCCTGCCTCAGCCTCCGAGTAGCTGGGATTACAGGCATGTGCCATGACATCTGGCTAATTTCGTATTTTTAGTAGAGACGAGGTTTCTCCAGGTTGACCAGGCTGGTCTCGAACTCCTGATCTCAGGTGATCTGCCCACCTCGGCCTCCCAAAATGCTGGGATTATAGGCATGAGCCACTGCGTTTTCAACATATGAATTTGTGGGAAACACAGACATTCAGACATTACCATCCACCTTGAATTATTTTAATCGAATTTGGGGACATTTCTACTATCCAGTTTATCCATATGCGAGAATAGCTGATAATTCCAATGTGAGCCATTTAGGCTGTAAGACTGATACTGAAAAATGTGCAGTGGCTGCAGTGTAATTATTACTTTCCTAGTGATGTCATTAAAATGAAGATCTAAGAAATTAATTTCATTATTCAAAGTGAGCTTTTGTAACTGCTTCTCTATTTAAAGAGAAAATATCAAACAACTTTAATAGAGCCTTCCATCTGAGGATTCTCTGATGAGGCAAACTACACATTTATATAAGATATATACATATATTCCCAATACTTTCTTGACATGACTACCCAGCACTCACTTTTTATGTGCCCATCCTAATGTTCTTTTATTTAAGATCCTACTTAGATCATTGGGCTAGTGAAAAGTCAATTAAAAATAATAATAATTTAAATAGGGAGGGTAGATATTTTACTTGGCTTATTAACACTAGCTTTAGCAATCATTTTTCTATGACTTTTCTTTTAAAATGAGACCATTTTAAATGCAAACAATTGGTGGCATGTTATTCAGTCATTAAAAAAATGACAAAAAACACTACATAATAGAGTTTAAGATATAATAGTAAATAGAATATATACAATAGTATATTCTGTATATACAATAGTAAAAGAATGTATACAATAACTACTAAATAAGATTGGAGCTTTGTTTTAAAAAGCAATACATTTTTTAATAAGAAAATACATAAACATATTGGTAGTATTTATTTTTACGTGTGTGACAGAATTTCTGTTCATTTTTTTCTTTTTTTTGAAACAGAGTTTCATTCTTGTTGCCCAGGGTGAAGTGCAGTGGTGCAGTCTTGGCTCACTGCAACCTTCACCTCCCAGGTTCAAGCAATTCTCCTGCCTCAGCCTCCCAAGTAGCTGGGATTATAGGTGCGTGCCACCATGCCTGGCTAATTTTTTTTTTTTTTTTTGTATTTTTAGTAGAGACAGGGTTTCACCATGTTGGCCAGGCTAGTCTTGAACTCCTAACCTCAGGAGATCCACCCATTTTGGCCTCCTAAAGTGCTGGGATTACAGGCATGAGCCACCGTGCCTGGCCCTGTTTATTTTTTTCTACTTTTTTCTCTATCATTTTATTTAATAAACATAGATTATGTTCTTAACATATTAGCATCTAATAAATGATATAAATATTAGATATATAACATATATGTTAGAAAATGACATGTATAGTAGATGAACATATGTTAATATGAAGCTATACAGCATAGGGAAATAATCCTGTAGATTCTGGACTCTGGCAGAACTTAGATGGTGATTCCTCTTAGCAAATTAGCTCAACTCTGTGTAGCTCCATTTATTCATCTATAAAATGGGTATACACAAATAATCTTAATTTATGAATTAAGATAAATATATTGTTAGGAACAGATGTATTTATATATATAATGGAACTAAAATAGTGTCTCACACATAGTAGGTAGTAAATATGTATTAGCTATTATGACAAAATTTATACTATAATGAAAACACTTTAAAATTGCAGACAACCTAATATTCAGTGTTCTTTGAAAACACATAATTAATTCCTAGAATTTAATTTAAAATATATAACAACATCTCATATATTGAGGTTACTTGCTTAACAACTGTATTTGGAAGGAAGGAAACAATATAGATGTTAAGTATTGGAATATTTTTAAAAAAGAAATGTCAGAAAGTTAATAAACTGATGCTCATGTAACTCATTCTTCACATAGTCTCAAGCTCTCACTCAGAGAATTTCTTCTTCTTTTGCCTCCAATGCTAATATCCGGCTAAGATAGAAATTTTTTTCCCTCATAACCAAAGCGAACAAGGGACAGGTAAAAAGATGGTGGCCATTGGAAACAGTCTCTCTGACAACAGTGAAAAAAAAAGAGCTGATAGCCACATGGTGGGAACAGAGACAGACCAGCTGCACATTATAAAGAAACAAAACCACAGCTACAACAAAACCAAGAACTGTTCATTCTGTAGAGGGACAAACAGCCTTTAGATGGAAAATACCATTTTGTATTTTGCTGTAGAGTGAATACAAAAAGGTGATGCTTCTGCTAAATTATTATTATTGTTATGATTAGAACTCACTGTTTCGGAAGGCAGGAGTATTTTTTCACACATTTTAAAAGAATTTTTTTTTACTTTAGTACTTTTGTGTGGGATGGGCTATGGAAAGAAATAATTGCATGAAATAACTTACTCCTTAACAATTTCAGGTAGTTGAGTAACAATACAGAAATTCTAAATCACAATTTTTTAAAAAAAGAGTTTTCCTCCTTTACTGTTCAAAATATTTAAAAACTATTCTACAGGCACTTACATTACAGCTGAATCAATCTAACTAACAACAGTTATTGAAGAAGAAAATTCATTAGTGAATACGTTGCAGCAAAAATTAATGTATCTTCACATAGAAATTTTCTCCAGATTTTACATTGAAAAAAAAAAATAAGCCTTTCTGCTCTCTAAAAGACAGTACAAAGTGAAAATGAGGAATAAAATCAACAGAAATTGAAGATGCAAATTATATTCATTTAATCTTTGTCCTCTAAAAATTCAGAATATAATATAAACCAGATAACCAAAATAAGGGAGAGATTATCATTGTGTTTATCAGTATTCAGAAGTCAAAAAATGGTAAGAAGGGATTATCCTGGCCTAAATAATGATAGAGTGGTAACAACCACCTAATAACTTCCCTGAGAAAATACTGTTCCTGACATTTAATGCTCCAAATTCTTCCTGTAATCTTTGTTCCACTCTTTTATATGTCATAAAAGTCTACACTTTTGTAATTCAATCATGATTCATGTTTTTATATTGGAATAATGAGCTTCAGTTTTGATATCTTGCTAAAGTTAATTCCAAATACTTAAACACTGTGAAATATTTTTCTTTAAAAACTGAAAGTGAAACTCAATAGGAAGACTGAACCATAATTCTTCTTTTTCATCAAAACTAAGACTATATTTCCTCAATTGCAAACTATATTTGATTGCAAGAATCATTACCAAATTAGTAAAAATTCTTGAAAGAAAAACATTACCATGTTTAAAATATATTTTGGTTGTGAAATGAAATTTAACTTCACAAAAGTTAAAATTATAAAAATGTAAAAAGTATTTCTTAAAATTTGCTCCTTAGGGAGGGATAGATAATGTGATAAAGCAAGTGTAACAAAATGTTAGGTGTAGTTATTATATGAATATGTATTATATTCTCTTTACTGTATATTTAAAAATTTTCCAGATAAAATCTTGGGAAAAATATGCTTCTTAGTACAGAGAAGTTTAAAACTCCTTATTCAAATTAAGAAAAATAGCATTTATTAGACTTTCATTGCATTTACTGAATTATCTTTCTATAATTACTCATTTATAAATGGTTTTCATATATACATTTTACATATATACATATATGCATTTACATATTACATATATACATTTATAATATATATATGTTGATGTAAGTGCATATGACCAGTTTTTGGATTATATTATATGATTGTTAAACAAATACTTTTTAATTTTTTTGCCTAATCTTGAGACATTAATTATTAATAGCTTTAATATGCAGTCTTAAGGAAAGAAATCACATATATAAAAATATTCACTATATCCTCTAAAATGAGCCTTAGTAGAAACATGGAGAAGTGAATATAACATAATGTTAAGTTCAGAAAAGAATATGAATTTTATAACTCAGTATAAGCCACTATATAAAACATATAGTTACTTAAGATGATTGGAAAGAGAAACTAAAAAATTTTAATAGCCTTTGTACCTTTGTGGTGAAATTTACGGAATTTTTTTTCCTCCTATTTCACCCAAAACTACCCCAAAACTTTCAAAAATATTCAAAATATTACTATATTTAAAATAAATATTTAAATAATGCAACCTAAAATAATATATAACCTTTGGGTTTTTTCTTACTTTAAATGAAAAGTTTACAGTAGAATCTCTACAAAGTTGTTTGTGTTTTGCGCAGTTATTCTATTTTTCTTGTTATAAATCCCCAAAGTCAAGATTCAGACTCTTTTAGCATCCAAAATGTAATTAATCTGGAAATGTGGTGTAAAATATTTCTTGAAGAAATACTATTATCTTTACATAGACAAACCGTGGAGCTGGAGGACATTATCCTTAGCAAACTATCGCAGGAACAGAAAACCAAATACTGCACATTCCCAAGTGCAAGTGGGCGCTAAACACTGAGAACACGTGGACACACAGAGGGGAGCAATACACACTGGAGCCTACTTGAGGGTGGAGGTGGGAGGAGGGAGATAATCAGAAAAACTAACTGTTGGGTACTAGGCGTTGTACCTGGGTGACAAAATAATCTGTACAACAAACCCCATGACATGAGTTTAGATTATCCATATAACAAACCTGCACAGGTACCCCTGAACCTTAAATAAAAGTAAAAAAAATATGTGGATGTTTGTCAGAAGCACTCATTTCCTTACAGCCATTTTGTTGTCTATCTAACCTGGTAATAACAAGCTGATAAACTTTTCTGGAGCAGTTAACTGTAAAATTACAAAGCTGCCAATGCATGCATATTCTACTGGTATCTCAGAAAACAGTTTTATGAAAAGTGCTTTTATTATTTTAAGCCACAATTATACCACGAAAGAAAAACACAAACCTGCATAATTTTCCAAAGTATTAAGTAACTACCAAGTATGTCCCGCACTCTCACCCCTAAATCCAAACGCAGAGCTGGGTTTCAGATCTTTGCGTACATACATTCTCTGCATTTTTTCATGACTGTATATCCTGACCTTTAGATATAATATAGAGTTCTATGCCAAAGCTGTGCATGTGGCCACTACAAAGTGAATTTTAGGATGTTTATATTTGCCCACATAATTATTTGACACTTCATAATGGATCGTAAGGATCCATCACTCAAGGAATTTCCTTTTTGAATAATTAATTATGAATAAGAAATGCAGTCAGTCATGTATTTAATTTCTCTTAGTCCCAATTACATATCAGGGAAAGAAAGCAAATGGGTTCTCCATTTTAAGAAGTATTTTTTATTGTTTGTCTTTTGCTTTGTATTCCTGCAATATGGCATCATTTGCTGCTCAAGGCAGAGACTTCTACATCATGAATACAAGCAAAGTGTTAATAGGTTTTGCTGCCTGGTATATATGCTAATATATATGTGTGTATATATATAACTTATATATGCTAATATTACATTTTGTTCAAATGCCAAGGTATAAAATAAAGTAATATAGAATAATAATAAAAATTCATTTTGCTTCAAAACTTATTTTGTATTGACATTAATAACATAAGTGACTAATTTGCAGAAGGTAAGCAATTAATATCAGAGGCTAGCAAAGTTTCAGATACTTTACGAGAGAAGGCAGTAAGGTTCAGAAGCAAGTGACAATAAAAAGGTGACTAGAAGAGGAAATAAGAGATTACGCAGGAGGCCTTTGGAGAATATGCAAATGAAGGACATGTTACAATTTCCCATTTTACAGCCTTTATTGCCGCAGTTGAGAGCGTTGTTTATCAAACTGTCAAAAGAAAAGAGACAGAATAGGATTTTAAAAAATCATTAATTAAAACTAGATTATTTTGGCCGAGCGCGGTGACTTACGGCTGTAATTCCAGCACTTTGGGAGGCCGAGGCGGGCGGATCACGAGGTCAGGAGATCGCGACCATCCTGGCTAAAACGGTGAAACCTCGTCTCTATTAAAATACAAAATTAGCCGGGCGTGGTGGTGGGCGCCTGTAGTCCCAGCTACTCGGGAGGCTGAGGCAGGAGAATGGCGTGAACTTGGGAGGCAGAGCTTCCAGTGAGCCAAGATCCTACCACTGCACTCTGGCCTGGACAATATGCCAGAGTTAGTCTCAAAAAAAAAAAAAAAGCTAGAATATTTTCAAATATTTCAAGACACATTAAAGAAGGTGCCTGAAATTCATCACACCAAGTGTTGGTCTCTGCAGAATACCTATTTTATGACAGATTTGAAATAGAAGTTGGGGATATCATAGAATATAAGGACTCCGATCTCTTTTTAAAAATCAATAGCTTTTAAAATCCTAAATGCTCCCACTTCTGAGATTAATAAACACTAAGAATCCATCCTGAACACACACAATGGCTTCTATTACAAAAGGAAAAATGAAAACAGTGCTATTACTGACACAGTCAATAGATCCCACTTCAGTGTATATTGTACTTTCTATATTTTTAATTTAAATGTGTATAGTTCTAGGGACGGGAGCATGATCAGCATTCATTCACTTCAGAACATAATAGAAGACGTGGAAGTTTTTCCCATAAATAAACATATAAGCTCTCTTGGGTACTATTTGCTTAAAATACTTTCTCTGGAAACTTATCTAGCCATTCTCAGTATGTGGTTCTTCCGCTAAGCTGTTCTTTATTACTACTGCTTTCCTTCTTTCTACTAAAACTTGAGCAGAAAATCATGAAATTGTGATCTCTGTCTCAGGTTTGAGGACATAAAACCTGGAGTCCACAAAAACAGCAGCATTCCTTGAAAATAAGAGAGGATACAAGAAAAGTTTACATTCACACTTTCCTTAGCGTAAACGAACACACAATTTTAGAAGCATAACGAATTTTCGGAGTACCTGAAAATATTTCTTACTCTTTGTGTTTATGTGCCCTTGCAGTAAAAGGGACCTCTACTTTAAAAAACTTTTAAAGTAGTTAATATATATTAATTCAAATGATCCTTCAGCAAGACTTCTATTCTTATTATGAAGGGTGAGCCACCAATAAATCATTCAAGAGAGAGCTTTACAGTATTCATGTGGAGTGTGCTACAGATCCACTTAATCCAGTTAAGTTGAAGAAGTAATTCTCTCATTGATGGGCATCCAGAATTTCTATGGCAAATTCACAAATGCATTCAGAGGACAAAGTAAGCTCTATAATATTTGCCTTGAGGACTGCATCAACAGACTTTTTTTTTCTTTTAACATATTATTTGGCAGACCTAGGTTTTAGTGGTGGTACAATCACTTTATCTAGAGTCATCAGTTTATTTTAACTCATTAACTCTTTATCAGCCAAAAGGCAGTTCTATAATGAAATGTGTCTTAATGAAAAGCAAACCTTTATTTATTGAACTGCCTTTCAAAAAATGTAATCACTTTTTGTGTATGTGAACCAGCAAAGTGTTCTGTTTACATAATGTAAATTATTTTGTGTTAGAATTTTAAATAGAAAAAAGAAAGAAAAAGAAACTAAGATCCGGGCGAAGTGGCTCACACCTGTAATCCTTGCACTTTGGAAGGCCGAGGCGGGCAGATCACTTGAGGTCAAGAGTTCAAAACCAGCCTGGCCAACATGATGAAACCTCGTCTCTACTAAAAATACAAAAAAATTAGCCGGGCGTGGTGGCAGGCGCCTGTAATCCCAGATATTTGCGGGACTGAGGCAGGAGAGTCCCTTGAACCTTGGAGGTGGAGTTTGCAGTGAGCTGAGATCTCGCCACTGCACTCCGGCCTGGGGGACAGAGTGAGACTCTGTCTCAAAAAAAAGAAAAAAGAAAAATAGACTAAGACAGTAATTGTTTATTGCTCCAGAAAGTCCCACCCACAAAGATATTTCAAGGGAGAAAAAATACTTGGACCAGTTCATACACTGAGAAGGTTGGTCATTTGAGAACCAAATTGAAAGGAATTGTCTGTAACCCAACCGGTAAAACTCAGGTTGAATACGGAGACACATAAGGATCAAAACTCCGAAAGAAATGGCAATATTTGTACATGACATATGGTGAAATTTAAGAAAACAAGGTTTTGTTTTGTTTTGTTTTTTCCTCGTTCCCCCCGCCCCCCCCCCCAAGAATGTTATAGCAATCTTCCAGAAAGCCACAGATGATTCAGACCCTTGCTACTCAAAGTGTGGTTCTCAGACCAGCAATATTGATATCATCAGGGAGATTCTTAGAAATGCTGGCATCAGGCTTTATTCTGGCGCATCCAGGGGATTCTTATTCCTTCTAAACTAAGAGTAGTAATTTTTGCCTTCGAAGATATTTGCCACGCCCACTGGATTTTCACAATTGTAAATAACCTTGTGACACTGATGCATTGCTAGACCATCAGCTCTTGCAGCTAAAGAAGTACAGTGCTGCAGCCAGGAGGCAGAATTTCTCTTTTTCAGACAACTCTGAACTTCCCAGGGCAGTAATTGATTTTAGATGACCAGGTGCCTGAAGGAAATTAACCTGGAGTTGTAAAATCAAGATGAAATTTGAGTTAATCTCGAATCAATCTGTCAAATGAATGATTCAAGAGCTTCAACATTGGTCATCTCTAGTGAAACCTTTTAAAACAGCTATTTGTGTTTGTATCTTTCTCTTGTAATCATCAGGTGGTTTCTATATTTATTCAAAAATTATAGAATACATTCTACTCTGAGTTTTTAAAAATTTCTCTAAGTGATTTATGCTGACTTAACACCTGATGAAAACAAATGCCTTTCAGTTACTTAAAAGAAAAACTCTAATAGGCTTGCCTTCAAACTTTGCCTGTGGCACAAGTATTTTCTTTAACTAATGTACTATAGTATTTAGTCAGGGACCATGCTAGCTCCAAAATAGATATGGAACTATTGTTTATTCATTCACAACAAGCTAACAAAGAGGTCGTGCTGCAGCTACCATGAATTTTAATCCAAAATATTGTTTTAAACATAGGTTGATGAATCATTTATTTTCCTTCTCAGGAACCAAATACATACCTTTGTTACAGTGGCTGGTTTTATAAAAGTAATATATAAAGTTCAGGGTATTTCATTTTTGCATTTAAGATACTGTAAAACTGAAATCCTACCTGTTATAAGTTAAATATATTGATATGTTTAAAAGATAATTTCTAATTCATTAATTACTAATTAGTGGTTCCTCTGCCTCTTCCTGCTATGTAGGCTTTGATTATTTTACTACTATTATAAGCCTCCCCAAGCATGGCCAAGTCCCAAAGGGAAGAGCAATCAATCACATCTATTCTAAAAGTACTGTACTAAGGAAGTTCTGGAGTAAAAGAATTTTAAAAACAAATCTGTTACCCTCTCCCAGCTTATAAACCTTTCAACATATAAATATAAATATGTCCAAATTACTATTACAAATAAAAGTACATAGAATATAAATATGTATGAAGAGATAAATAAAAGGAATATGTTTGTGCAAAGCATTCCTCTTAGCCCATAAATATGTACTATAAAATGGAGTTGCACTGAGAAGTCATGAGAAACAGATGACTCTTTAGAGCTTGTAAGACGGTACTGAACTGGTGAATGGAAGAAGGAAGTTATGAGCTGCGGAGAGACACATAAGCTAAACCAGAGGAAAGAAGACATGTAGAGGAAAATATCCAAGTATGATAGAAAATAAAGAATAATTTCACCAAAAAATGGGGAACAAGTACCATAGGTATAGACATAAGATCGGGAGTCATTTTAACAAAGTAAGGGAAAATTTTGTGGAAGATGAAATGAGGATTTTGGCACAAAAGATTTCATTTCTTCATATATGCTTGAAGAGCTATGTTTGCTTCCTATTAAAAACTCTTGTCACAACAATTTGCCATTTGGCAATTATTAAAAAAATGAAAGTAACACCAGTGATGGAATTCTGTTTTCCATTTTTGAGATAAACCAAAGAGTGACATTATTCATAACATTATAACATTTCTCTTATTATTATTATAATTATTTTACTTCAGCAGGGAAATTGGGTCTCTGGGGCCCATATCTGTGCCACGTATGCACTCTGATGCATGACAATACTGGTCACTTCACGAAGATATATAGTTAGTCCATTCCAGGTGTCCCTAAAGAGAATATGAACATTCAACTTAATTATTATTCAAAAGTTATGGACAATTGCCAATTCAAATGTGGACCATGGATTCCAACTTCAAATCTGTTCTTTGTCTCCCTTCCCCCCAATGTTTAATTCATCAAGTCCTTAAATTTTCTAAGCCATTATCAAAATGAACTGGATCCACACCAGGATTTTAGAAAGAAGCAGTCCCGTAGCTCATCGTCATTCCCTTGAGCTAGCCAGTCCCATGGGCCATACCTAACAACAGTGAATGCAAAGAATAAATCAAACTCCAGGATGACTTTAAAAAGCTTAGTTTTCTTATGAAAATGAAGCTTTAACCTTGCCTGGCATATCAGGGATCTAAAGGAATACAATCTTCCATTTATTTGCATTAGCCAGAAAGGTATTGTGCCAACATGGAACCTTATTTTCAGCAAACACAATTTTGCAGGAGAGAAGGAAAAGCAAGAATTAAGATATCTATCTGAAGTAAATTTAACCAGATGCAAAAATTCTGTTATGGCTAAATAAGTGCAAGTAATAAAGATACCTGTTTACAGAATAGTGCTTTCTTTACTGAAATTCTACACAGCTGTTAGAAGATGAGAGTATTTTAGAAGCACACAGCTTCCAGCTAAGCAGCTGCAACACATTTCAAAGCTGTGCATGAGATATGGGTTACAGGATGGAAGTAAAGGCTCATCTCAGTATATTTTAGAAAACAAATTAAAACAGTAGTTTGTCTCTCTGAAGCAAACTGATTAATAGTTATACACAGACTCATCAATAATGCTAATGCCTACCAATAGGTTAATGCTGTACATTAGCCTATTTGATATAAATGAAACCACAGGAAATATTTATTTAAGTTGTGAGTTTCATTGTGTGATTGCCTCTTTCCCAAGGTTGACCTTATAATTAAATTGTTCACACCACACATATAATTATTTTCTGCTAGTTGGTGTACATTTAATATTCAGGCAATCCTTTTAGCCAATGTCACTATAATTTAGTTAATAGTCACTATCTATTACAAATACAGAGATTGAGCCTCTTTGCTCCTCTCACCTCCAACATATATGCATTCTAAAGTGTTTTATACATTTCCTTTTTTTTCCTCTCTAACGGTTTTTCTTGCATATAATCTCATATATCTCATGAATAAAATTTAGTATCACGGTTTGGGAATTTAAGTGAGGAAATTTTGTTTTGCACTGAAATTAATTTGGGGAAATTTTTCTTTATTATATAAATCTACAAATCTGAACATAATCCAAAAAAGTAAAATCTGTATACCCTAGTGTGCTGTATAGTATAGACTAGATTTAAAGAATTAGTGACACTAACCAAAACTAGTCGTAACAAGATGGTTCTATATATTTTCTTAAACTGTTTATTTACTTTATATTTTATCTATATACCATTTGATTATCTAAAAAGCAATTTATAAGTGATGTCCCCAAAATAGCATAGGATAGACACATAAGTGAAAAAATAAGTTCTACCTTTTGTTTTTCATTTAACATGTTTGAACATTTATGTCTTAAATACTCATTATCTTATATAGAGACTTGTAGCTGTAGAGCAAGCTTGTCCAACGCATGGCCTGGTGGGCCACATGTGACCTAAAATGGCTTTGAATGTGGCTCAACACAAATTAGTAAACATTCTTTTTTTTTTTTTTTTTTTTTTTTTTTTGAGATGGAGTCCTGTTCTGTCACCCAGGCTACATGATCTTGGCTCACTGCAACCTCCGCCTCCCAGATTCAAGCAATTCTCCTGTCTCTGCCTCCCAAGTAGCTGGGATTACAGGCGTCTCCCACCACAGCCGGCTAATTTTTTTCTTTTTTTGGGGGGGGCGTATTTTTAGTAGAGACGGGGTTTCGCCATGTTGGCCAGTCTGGTCTCGAACTCCTAACCTCATGATCCGCCTGCCTCGACCTTCCAAAGTGCTGGGATTACAGGCATGAGCCACCACACCTAGCCAACATTCTCAAAACATTGAGTTATTTTGCAATTTTTTTCTAGTCATCAGCTATCCCTCGTGTTAGTGTATTTTACATGTGGCCCAAGACAATTCTTTTTCTTCCAATGTGGCCCAGGGAAGCCAAAAGATTGGATGCCCCTGCTACAGAGTGAAGTTATCATCTTGCAGTTTGATGGGAGGAAGTATAGCTGTGACTCAAGTCCTTTCACAGCGCTTTGCCTTAGTTTCCCATATGTGAAATGGGGTTCATTGTTGCCACCATTTTTCTTTAAGATGTAATTTATATTCATTCAGTTTCATTTTTGTTGGACTCATATCTGAAGCCTACAGTTTATATTAAACCATGATAAATCTCTGTGAAAGATTCTTCTGTAACTTTCATTGTGAGGCGTAATTGTTTCAGGGATAAATATGGGATTCTAGGAATGTCTGGGCTTTAACCATAGATTAGTATAATATCCTAGGCAATTGTCTTTTTGCTAAGACTCAGTTTCCTCTTTGATAAAATAATTACAGGATCTATCTCACTAGGTTGTTGTAAGAAATAATTGATCCTGTAATGAGTTGTTTGTAAATTGTAAACTGTGCTACATATGTTAATCAAAATATCACTGAGGAAATTGCCATGCCATTGTGAGCTTTATTTTGTGTTTAAATAGCAAACTTGAAATTCTGCATTCCCATTAGAATCAGCAAATCTTAAAAAATATGCAATCCTTGTTAGGTAGTATTTTTAAACACATGCACTTCTGTAGTTTTACAACTACAACAAAAATTCATGTTGATATCACCTTCCTTGTGTCATAGCACAGACTTACTTGTTTGATGGAGAATTTACTCCTGCATTTTCTTTAATGAATGCTTGCTCTGCTTCATTTTACTGAGATGGTATAAAATGGGTAGAGGAGAGATGATAGTTAAATGGAAATCAAGAGAACAAAGTTATCTTTTCAAACTAAACTTCCCTCCTCTTTCTAGTCATTGGATAAAACTGGCTTCTTATTGGACACATAATTGACATCTCCATTCAGATGGAGTTGGGGCATGGCAAACTTAATGTGTCTGCCAATTTCACCTCATACCACAGTGTTCTTGAATTCCTAAAACAAACAAGTTCTTACGGGTCCCAGTATCTTTATACATGCTATTATTTTTGCCCCAAATAATGTTGGAATGTCCAGTTCTTCTCATCTTTTGAGTCTCAGGTTAGATGTCGCCTGATCCAAAAGAATGTTCCTGACTACCTAATCCAAAATACTTCTCACCTATTTTATTATTTCCTTTCCCTTCATAGCATTTATCTCATTTTGTAAGTACATACATCTTTTTACTTAATAATTTGTTGTTTGCCTATTCTAGTTTGCTATAAACTCCATGAGAGAGGATTATCATGTCTGTTTTGTTCATCTCTATATACCTAACAAATTGTCTAGTACATAGAAGGCACTTGATAAATAGCTATTGAATAAATGACTAAATTAGTAAAAGCAACAAATAAAATACCTGTCCAGAGCAGCCATCTCAGAAAATTACACTGGGTGATTTTAATTGCTGGCTGAACAACTTTTTGTGGATCTCTTGCTAACATTTTAAGGTCAACATGCCTTAAGCTCAACTCATCATTTCTCCACTCTGTACTTTCCACCAAGCCTGCTTATCTTTAATCCTCTGCCTATCTCCTATGATGACTCCATCTACTTCCTAGTCTAAGAGTAATCTTGGGAATCAAATTTACGTCCTTATCTTCTTTACTCCATACATCCAAATAGGTTTTCTCCTCCAAAAGTCTCTTTTATTTACTCTTATTTCATATTCATTTGAAAATGAAATTGTATGAAATCCTCATTAATCTCCATTCTCCAGAGTTTGTCCATTCTTATTTACATGCTTATACCCCCTACTAGTTTATAAACATAGTAAGGGCAGGGATTCTTTTTCTTATCACAGTTCCTAATATGGTGACATACACACATGGTCAATCCTGGCTGCGTGCTTATTGACTTCTCCTAAGATTCACTAGTTTCTGCAATGTCTATGCAGAGCAAAGTTATAATTTGTAATAATTATGGTATATTTTTGACATTGCTTCACAAGATATCTTCAAAACTCTTGTCTCCTAACTTAGCACTAATTTGGTAATCATTCAGACATTATCATTACAAAACCTACAAAGCCTATTCTTTTCTCTTTTGCAGGCAGTCTGCCCTGAGGGCATAAACAATATTATTTATTATTTATTATTTAGGACTCCCATGTTATACCCTATTAAACCTTGATAAATATTATTCTGTGTTTCTAGAAAAAACAAATTGCTTTCCTGCTCATCATTCCTTGGCTCCGCTCAAAAAAAAAAAAAAGAGTCAAGTATATTTCAGCTGGGAAAAGGAAACCACAGGGAGCCAGACACAGAGACTATACTGTTTCTCATTTCATTTCATCAGCCTTGGGACTTGAACAGCAGGTCACTCCATTTGAAAACTCGCAGACCTAATAAGTAGGAAGAGGCATAGAAAGCAGGCTGACCAGATTGGACTATAGCACCCAGCCATTTCTGTCTGTCCTGGAAAGGCCAAAGAGAATGGCATCATATACCACCATTGTATCCAATGTTTGTGGCACCATTTTCGGGGCATTTATGGAAAAAAAAAAAAAAAAAAAAAGGAGAGATCAAGGACTGGATAAGCCCTTTCCTGCCTCAGTACCTGTTTCATGATGTTTCTTTATAGTCATCATGACTGGCAAAATAATCTTTAGGTTGCTTGGCAGTGTCCAAAAGTAGACAAATAGACCTTGTACCTGTGGAAGAAATTTTAAAACTAAAAAAAAAAAAAAAAAAAACCGTAAAAGTGCTTTATGAAAAAAATTATATAGGTGTGGAGCTAAATTTGGCTAAAGAAGAAAAAAATCTGATCTGATTTTAGTAACAGGTAGCCAATGAAAATCAAATTAAGATCAGTCTTCACATATCTTATAGATTAACTTCCCAGAAAGTCACTAGCAGTTGTAAAAAAGTATGCTAAATTAAATTGTACACATGATAAGGGAGTCACTTTTCTTGTGCAAGAGCTGATGTGTGTGTATGCATGTGTGTGTGTGTAAAATTATGGATATGACACACACATCCATAATATATCTATCTATATAATAAAATGTGTGTATATATGTATGTATATGTACATATATAAATGCATTTGTATATATGCATACATGCATAAAATGTGTGTGTATATATGTATGTATACATATGTAAATGTGTGTTTATAGATATATATACACACACATGTTTTACTATATATATTACAGTCATAATTTTAGGCTGGGAACAGTGGCTCATGCCTGTAATCCCAGCACTTTGGGAGGCTGTGGCAGGTGGATCACCTGAGGTCAGGAGTTCGAGACAAGCCTGACCAACATGATGAAACCCCATCTCTACTAAAAATACAAAAATTAGCCAGATGTGGTGGCATGCACCTGTAGTCCTGGCTACTTGGGAGGCTGAGACAGGAGAATAGCTTGAATCCAGGAGGCAGATGTTGCAGTGAGCCAAGATCATGCCACTGCACTCCAGCCTGGGTGACAGAGCGAGCTTCCATCTCAAAAATAAAAAATAAATAAAATGTAATTTAAAAATAATTTTATAAACACTATCATAAGCCTTATTTACAAAGAGTGAGTTTACAAACATGTTTAACTGAAGAATAACTTTTGATATAACATTTTTAATGGACATAATGTATATAATAGATGAAAATGGAATTAATGTGATATGTGTGTATATAATTTATAAAACATGTAATATATATGTGTATGTGTGTGTGTATATATGTATGTAATATACATAAATATAATATATGTAATATATAAACATACCGTTATTGAGAGGAACTAGGAACAGAAACTTGGTTGTCTTTCCCATCTCCCTTGGTGACCCATGAAGGGTTCTCCACGGAACACGGGTTGATTTAGTTAAGTACAGATATAACCTAGTTATACTGTAATAGTGTAAAACTTTCTAAAATGCATTTAACTTAAATAATGTAATCATGGAAATATCATTTTATAGAGCATTAATTCCCTGAAAGAGATTGTAAATATACCTCTACCATCAGAATACAAAAGTAGATAGAAGGTCGGTTTGAAAATGGATAACTTTTACATGGGAAAGTTCTCCCCAAGATACCTACACCTTTCAGGGTGAATGTTTAAATGAGATGACATTTTTGGTAATACATTATAAATTTAAAAAACAAATCATAGCATGATTTGTAACAGTAAAAAACTACCTGGCTTCTTTTATGTTATTTCAGTTTTATTAGATGTGATCATTTTAGAAATCATATTGAAATATATTATTATAGTGAGTACCCTCAATATTGCTTTTATAATTAAGAATATTAGAATTTTCTAATGTAATTGAACATGTAGAAATGATGACAGTGGTATTTAAAAACAAAGATTTTCATAAGTGACCTCAGAAGACAAGGTAACATATTACTAGAATTAACATCTGGGAGTGATATTTAAGACAATAAATAAGTTTCTGTGTATGTATGTATGTGTGTAATCATGTGTGTCTATAAGTTTTTTTTTCTTTTTTTTAACTAATGGCTTTTGCCACAATGGAATATTTAAAAGGCTTCCATTTATTCGCTTTGGGAATGACTTGAGGGTTAAGAAGACAATAGGACTATGGGTGCCACTGTAGAAAGAGGCTAGCTAGATATAAATTATTATAATTATCCAATATTCTGAATGTTTTCTTAATCAGCAGATGGGATATTTCTGTTCATGGCAAAGAATTTCAAAGACGTAATCATTTCATTTTTGTAACTGTTCACAATTTTAAGTATAGCTCTGCTTAGAACTCAAATAACTTTAGAAATCATTCATATTTATTCTTCAGGGCAAAAATTAGTGAATGGATATGAATATCTTTGGACTGTCTACACACCAAACAGCAAACTGAAAACTTGGCAGTTGTTCAATTTATTTGATCAGTGTAGATTGTCAAAGGAAATATTCATGGCCCAAAAGGGAGCCTTTAAAATTATTTGAATTTAGAGCTGCAAAGAATCATTTTTATGTATTAATATAATGTGCATGAGTCGTTTCTATCCAGTCTGTGTTATAAACAGATAATTCTGCCAGTCACTCACTCAACCTTTTGAATAGTCAATCATTATATCTAAAATTATTTCAATTGATGTGAATGTAGGGCACAATTATGTAGTGTTTTGGAGTGAGTTTATCCAGCCAGCTATGAATAAAAACATAGTATGTAATGGAAAAATGTCTGATCCAGTTTACAAAGAAAGTGGTTATAAAGAATTACTGGAATAGCTCCTGGAGTTTGACAGAGATCAAATCCTAAGGGAAGTGGTCAGAGGTGTGGCACAGTCTCTAATTATGAACAAGGATACCTGCTTATTATCACTCCAACACCAGTTCACCCTAAGAAGGTGGTGATTCATTGTCAGCGGGTGAGTGGTGCATAGTTAGCAGAATAACTGCCCACCATTTAACTAATTCATGTAGCTTTAAGCATGTGTTTGGATTACCTGTTTTATCAGTTAATCCTCCTGCAGTAGCTTCTTTGCAGTATATCGCTGAGGTGGTATTAACATTCATCTGATAAAATCAAAGCATTTCTCCATAAATGTTGGACCACAGCAAACACATTTAAGGGAAAAATAAAAAGGAAATTTATGTACAAATCACTTTCATAATGTTACTAATTTGTTGCTACTTGCAGTAAAGCTCTTAATGAGATTATCCAGGATTGGGACTATTTCCATTGAGAGTTTCATTTGCCTCCCGAACATTTTTCCTTTGTTTGTGGCTGTGCATTTATTACATTTCATTACCTATATTTCACATTTTGTAATTCACAGTTTGTGCAAATTTATAAAATGTGTTCTTACAACAAAAGGAAAAAAATTTAAGCATAATCTTGTGCATGAGCACACTTTTCTTACTATAATACATATGTCTACGAGCATTTACCTCTATACCCACCTAGCAAATTGGTGAAAGTAAAAGGAGGGTCAGTGGGAAACATTTTTACCAAATTCAGAAAATCTGCTGCCTCAAATGTTTTTTCCAGTGTAGTAGACAGTAAGAAAATAAATAGATATTAGACATCTGGCTGTCTCATCTTTCTGCAGTCCTACTGAGGACTGATTTCACTAGAGTATAGAACAGTACTTCTCAGACTTTCTTGTGCATTGAAATCACCTGATGATCTTGTTAAAATTCAGATTCTGATTTAATCAGTCCAGTGTTAGGCCTGAGTCAGTGCATTTCAAACCACATCCCACAAAGGCCACCGGTCCACAAATCAATCACACCTTGAGTAACGAGTATAATCTATTAAACTACTAATACATAAACTCACTTTCAGTTTAAATAACTGAATATAAAGCAAATGCATGTTGTAAGCAAACACCAAAAGTGAGCAATGCCTTAAAATGCATAAGCCATTAGAAAATTTATTACATGGGAGCCTGTTTATACATTTAATGAGATTTTAGCTTTGTTAACTTAAATGAGATCTCATGAAACAAATGAAAATGTCACAAAATTAAGATATCAACTAAGTTGGTCTCCCTGCTGTGAAATTCTGACGGTCATATTAAAGATAAATCACTTTATTAAAACTGGACATTTCTATTAAAATCAAAACAGTCCTTAACAACAAATGTATAAATCAAAATGGCCATGTCCAAGGGAAAACAGTAGAAGTTATGAAACAGACATTTTAGCCCCAGCTCTACCATAGAACCCGTTTCCATTATTTATAAATTGAAGATGATAAACACTTGGCTCGAATCTCTTAAATATGTAGTTAGATATGAATATGATAATTCATTTGTAAGCATTGTGAATGAATTATAACTTATACCTAAGACATTTTTTTGAATTGCAATATTATTTTCTGCTATAGATACCATGCATATGCTAATTCACAGTGTTTAAGGCTGTTTATGATCTCCAGGTTTTAAGATATGTGTGGTCAATTTTAGCTGGTATTGCATTTTTAACAATGCCCCAGTTTCATTGCAAAAAATAGATTTAAATGCACAGTTTGTTGAAATTTATAGCAATGTGTAACAATATTAGTTCTTATTGAAGGCTTTCCCCGGACTTCTGAGGATTAAAGGTGAGAATATAATTCCAAATCTGAGTAAACAGTTATAGAAAGTGATTAAAACTTATTTAGTGATAGAAATCAGTGATTATTTTAACTTGGCGGTCTATGTGCCATCATTTTAGCCATTTAGTATGACATGGTAAAGTAATTCAAAGGGAAGGCTTAATTCAGAAAAAAAAGTTCAAAAGAATGAAATAAAAATAGGCCCTCTTGTGAAAAGAAAACTTATTGTTAGTCAATACGTTTATCTCAAAGATAGATAAACTGTGAAAATACCTGTAGAGTTAATTCTCTCAGGCAATAGAGTGTTTCTCAACGTTCATGTATGGACAGGATGCAGTTCTGATGTGTTTTGCTGAGTCAGAGATTTCTTGTGGCAGCTGTCACTGTTGATGTATCATTTTTAAAGATGTGCCTTAGAACTTTGCCATGACCCTTGGCGGCTTGTTGATTTTTCTGCGAAATGTATGAAAGTGTAATTTAGTTTGTTCAGGTTTTACATGAATTAAATATGGGGTTTGTGCTCCTTACTGAGCAAAATAAGATGAAAAAAAAACTTCCTTAAATTTTTCAGAGTTCGACTTCAAATGAAAACTCAAAATGTAATCTTGTGCTGTTATTTTTGTTTCCATTACATGATGCCAGAGACTATAGACAGCTAAGGAATCTCTCAACATGGCTTGAAATTTTGCATGTATCAATAAATACTTATGGTAAAAAAAAACCTTTATTTTAATTTTAGCTACTCTATAATGTTCACCATAAAGTATATTTTCATTTATTTTATCAATTTAATTCAACATATTTTATTGAGCTCTACCCCACTGCTAGAAACATATTCCAAAAGTACAAGGTTAATCTTGTCTCTCTTGGTTTAAAGTCCTGCAATGCCTTTGCTTTCCCAAGGCATTTGCCTAAAGTTAAACCCTTTCAGTGTGGCCCACAAGCCCGCTTAGGATCTGTCACTGCCTGCTTGATGTATAACCCAATTTCTCCCCTCACCCCATCACTTCACATGCTCGCTTCCAGCCACACTGAATTCTAAAATGGTTTCTCCAATGTGCCATCTTCTCTTAAGTCACCAGGCTTCACATAGGCTACAGTTTATCACTAAAAAGGCACTTTCCTGTTTTTTTCTTCTTCAAAATCCCTTCATTTCAATTAAGAAGTCACCTTCTACCTCCTGCTTTCTAAGATCTTCATAAGGGGTAAGAAAGGTGCCCCTTCTAAGTAAAGTTACCATTTTTTTTTCTAGTTCACCAGAGAAAGTTGCAATTTATGTCAATTTTCTCATCATTTCATTTATTTAGCACTCGCTTTCACTTACAATGGGGTGTGTTGTCTTGGTTTGGATAATACACTCCATGGCCATCATACTTCTAGAGGCTCCATATTCCCCTTTGCAGCAAGTACGAGGCCAAGAGCATAACTGTTTTGGAGTCAGCCAGGCCTGTTTTCAAAACCCATTTCTCCCTTCTGTCAACTGTGTGATTTCAACATAGATAGTTGCTGAAAATTTTTGACATTGATTTTCTTATGTATAAAATTGGGACAGTGATGTTTAACTTCTGGTACTTTCTGATTTTTAAATTCAACCATGCAAGTAAGGTACATAGCTTAGTGCCTGGTACATTTTAGGTTCTGTTATAGATAAATGTAGGCATATTAAAATGTTAAAGAGCTATTTCAGACAAGGATTCAAGAATCAGGCAAATCAAACTATAAGCAGTTTGGACTCCACCAAAGGAGCATGAGAGGAACAATTGTATAACGTATTTGAGGAATTAATACACAGAAACTATTTGCTTGTTTAAACTGAAACAGTAGCTTTCAGGTCTCTAGTTAGAGATTACTTGGCAGTTTCTGGTTGGTTCAGTGGAAGTTTTGTTTTACTGTTAATACTGAGTTAGGTTTGATCAGCTTATGTCTGAACCCAAAGTGCTGGAGCCATCTCAGCCTAATGCCCTCCCAATTAATTTTGTAAACAACTCTCAATGAATCACAGCTTTTAAAAAACTTAATGATAGCACTGTGTTCTAATGATATGTTGCTTCCTTCACAGGACTGTATACTTCTTAAAGTCAAAAGCGTGTCTTTGTCTTTTATGTATTTTTCTTCAGGCCCTCACACAGTAGTGCCCACACTATAGATTCATAATAAATAGTTATCAAAGGGATTAATGACTAGAAAAATGACTGACTGACTAAAAAAATGAAAGAAAACATATTATCAGTCCTCAAACGAAGAAAGGTACTTTTAATATAAGCTACGCTCTATGTCATAAGTGCTCCCCAAAAGGACAAAGAAAACAGTGAAGAAATTACCCTATTTCCAATCAGGACATCAGGGAATATTCACAGAGCAAATGACATTGAAATAGGGCTTCAGTAGGAAGAAAGATGTGTTACGGAATAGTGCTTCAGACAGAGGGCATGATCACCATATTTTCATCATACAATAAATATGTTAATGAATGATATGTACTTAAAAATAACAAAAAAAGTATTTCCACAATTATATGCAAAAGTTTAGATTTTCCACCCTCCAAAGTGGCCTTTGTGGTTGTCATTCTTTTCACTGACAAATGTACTGCTGAGTGTGATTTCTCTTAAGCTGATATGTAGTGTAAAAAATCATAGCCAGCTTTTTTTCTCCCTCTCTTGGTTTAACTCTTGGACGTTCATGCATAGGGTGGTATAAGATGTTCATTCTTTTCTCCTTTGCTTTTTAATATGATAATTATCTCTTACAACTAAAGTTGAAATTAATAAAGATCTTTTTTCTAAAATTAGAAGGATCTATTTGCTTTGACACATTCCAACTGTTTATAGTGTCAGATTATTTTCAAAATATTACAGATGTGGAAAAGGGGTAGAATTAGTTTTGAGTAAAATTATGGCTTGTCGGCAGATAACACAATCAACCTTTCAAACGCAAACACCTCTTTCCAAGCATAATTGTTAGGAAATGAGAGCCTTATTCAAATGCTAAATAAGAAAAATGACGATAGGAATAAAAACTCTTCTGGATAAAAAAAAAACGAAGAACAGAATTTTAGGCATGGTTTTCAAAAGCTCTCCAATTGCAGGTGTGACCTGGCTGTTGATTGGTTGATTGGATGGCCCTGATAGTGTAGACAGCCCATGAATTCTCTGACAGCCCAGGAAATTCAAGTTAATGGACCGTTAATATCATGATTGAATGGTGCCTGATCTATTTGAGGATGGAAAATCAATAGTCTACTAGATTCGTCAGGAAAAGTAGGGGAAGAATAAGCATACCTATTTGCTGTCATTGCTACGGCTACACTAATTAAGCACCACCTTAAGATGGAGGGGAGTCTGGAGAATTGAACTGGTAGTGAGACTCAAACTTGAAGTAAATGAAGCAACTTTACCATAAGGCACACTGACAGACAATTAAACCTTTTTATCAATGCAGCTTTCATGCAGAAATAAAATCTCATATGGCAACTGTACAATAAATGGAGGACTGGGAAGAACTGTAAATCTTTTTCTCAGCTTGCAGTTGTATTTATAACTTTCACACAGTTTTGACATTTGGATTTATTTGCATTAGAAGTCAAAGTGAGTAACATTGCATTTTTCTACATAGAAGTTCCATGTGTCACAGTCATTGAAATGTTTCAAGAAAGGTTTTGATTAAACATAAAACCGATTAGAGATAAGCAATTTCCTTCAAACAAATTTGAACTGGAAAGAGGAAATATTCTGAAGAGTAATAATTGCTGTATTTCAGAAATCCTTCAAAATATTTTAAAGTTGTTAATTGTATAGATAAAGGCTTATTTTGCTTATACAAATATCTCTTTTCCTCATGTTGAAAATTATCCAATAAGAAAGACCATCATACATAGCCAGAGAATCTTGCCATCTTAATTTTTTAGAATGGGAGTAGATTTTATTTTAAACATAATGATGGGAGAATGGGTTTTTTTTAATTGGCAATTAAATGTTCTAGTGAAGTGACAGGTATTAATATGCCATTATAATATAGTAAGGTAACATAACTCAACTGCATTTTTAAAGAAAATGTGCCTTTGAATCAGAGGCCTTTTGTTATGTTGCAGTGAACTAGTGGTATGGTAAACTTTTGCACAAAACATAAAGATATTATTACCTATTAGAATCACACCTAAATTCCTCACCATCAATATTCTTGAATATAGTTTTTACTGTATTGCATAGTCATACATTTACCTGCTAAATTTCTATAAATAGGCTCTAAAGGTTTTTTAGGAAAATGACCAGAGCATATACTTTTTTTTTTTTTTTGCTTTTTTCATGTCTCTGTTATAGCTAACACTATGTACTTCACACTACTGCTATTTATTATTTTTTTTCTATATAGATTACTGGTAACATTCCTAGTTTATCTTCTGCATAAAAGCAGAAAAATAGAACACCTGGTTGTTTCTTCTCACCTCATAGTGTAATGATATTTTACTTTATCTTTTATTTACTCTGATACATGTAATACAATTTTTCATTTCCCAGTCTTTTGCAGTAGCTTCTCATTTCTCCTTTCAGGTTTCAAATCATCCTTCTTTAAGCCCTTGTTATGTCCTTATTTCTTCTGCAGTTATTTGGTTATTTGTCTCTCTATCCGTGTCCTATGGCTTGGCTATTCGAGTTTCAAAAATATTTTAGTAATATTTCACTTAAATTGACTTGTGAGCTTTAAGATATTATAATAATATTTCACTCAAAGCTATTTTACTCAAATGGCTTTTATTGAGCACCTGTTAGATGTATTTCATTGGAGTATATTTATACCATGATTCAGATGTGTGCAGTAATTCATGTTTTTACTCAAAAATATTTATTAAATGTTTAGAACTGTGTGTTCTGCATGTGCTCAACACCATGAAACATACTGGGGATTCAAAGACTGCCTTACTAGGCATAGATTCTGCCTTTAAGTATCTTGTAATACTTGATTTAAAAATACAGCGTGTAAGTTAGACATGTAGGGAAATTAAATATAATCTAAATAAGAATAAAAGAAATGATATAAAAACATACACTTGAATTATAGTGGTACGGAAAAAGTTGAGGAATTTTTGTTATATTGTTCTAACTCAAGACAAAAAAAGAGCTTCAGAGAAAAGATAGGATTTGAATTCAGTCTTACAGATAGACAGGATTTTGTTAAGTGGAGAAGAATTGGAGAGATGCTCATAATCATGTAGGTGTGCAAGTCAGCAGGGTTAAGGTTAGTATTTTCTTTGGCAGGGTTGTAGGTTGCATTGAGATAGGAAACAGGAACTTAGGGTGAGGTTATAGAAGGTATTGAGCGTCATGCTGAGGAGTTTGGACATTATTCTGGGGTCAATAAGAAGCCACCAAAGATGGCTTCTAATCAGGAAATTACATGACTTGTTATGAGTTTTCAGGATATGGCTAGTGGCAAGAGTAGAAAATGATGTGTTCTCAGATTATAATTAGAAGCAGGCATGAAAAACAACGAGTCATCACAGAGTTCAGTGAGGAAGTTATTGCATAAATACAGGTGAAAATAATATATGTTTGTGTTTTAGCCAAGTGGGGTATAGCTAAGAAAGGGGAGACCAAGAAGTAGACTAGAAAGACATAATGTATGGGACTGAAGTTACGACTGGATATGAAAGGTGTAAGAAGGGGAGGAATTGAAGTTGAGTTTCATTATTTGGATCAAAGAATTTGGCTTGCTGACATGGTGGCTCATGCCTGTAATCCCAGCACTTTGGGAGCCAAGGCAGGTGGATCACTTTAGCCCAGGAGTTTGACACTAGCCTGGGCAACATGGTTAAACCCTGTCTCTACAAAAACTACAAAAATTAGCCAGGCAGGGTGGCACACACACATATCCCAGCTACTCAGGTGGCTGAGACTGAGGTGGGAAGGTCACTTGAGCCCAGGGAGGTCAAGGTTGCAGTGAGCCATGATAAGGCCACTGCACTCCAGCTTGGGCAACAAAGTGAGACCCTTTCTCAAAACGAACAAGCAAACAAAACCAGAAAACAAAGAATTTTTCTTTTAAATCAGTGACACCAGATCATGTTTATTCAGGACAATTGTCTTCACCATATTGAGAAATGTCCTTCCTTATATATGTATAAGTCTCTCTGATTCTTCTAGCATTTCCACGTTTTAACTTTTTACCTAATGAAATCCTATTACCTTTTCCAATAGAAAATAATAGTGCACAAGACTCTTAAGGACCCATGGAAATGTATACTGTTAGCAATGTTGGTTTTGGAGCCATTATATGAATGGCTACAATATCCCATGGCCATGGGATTTATTTGAGGTCACATTGGTTAATTGCTCAATAAAGCAGAGTATCATTTTTTGACTGACATGCTGGAGCCCCTGAAAATAATTCAGTAATTACCATTACTTCTTTTACAGATGTGTAAAATGAAGTTCAAAAAAGTTAAATCATTTGATCAAAGCCTCAATTAGAATCACCCAGGAAAGATTTTAACTTATGTTAGAATCTAGAGCTGGCATAAAGTTTACATACTCACTGTTAACTTTTGAGGTTAGGGGTCTCTTTAATATATGCTGTTTCTCCAAGAATATAGCATTATGCCTTGTATGTATATAATAGTTTCTCAAAATTTCAGGATCAGTTATACTTTTCTATTATGAACTAAATCTAGATTTTAAAATCTGATCTTTTCTCTCAATATTTTTGTATCTTGAAGCAAAAATACAAAGATGTTCCAACCACCCATGGTCAGGCTTCCTCAACAAAATATTCTCTTCTTGTCTTTATGGTTTTAAGAATTAATTGTGTTCACTTATTCAAAGAAATTAAAAGCCATGAATTTCTATATACTATATTTTTTCATTAAACATTTTATTTTTAGATAATTATATATCTATATGCAATTGTAAGAAATGGCAAAGAGAGATCCTGCCCCTTTCTTGGTCCTTTGACTAAAGAGAGCAGGCATTTTGGGGACTATTTTTTGTCTGCACTCCCTGGTATTTCCGGGTACCTCTTTTTCAGTACCAAGCCTGGACTATATAAGGCATAGAGAAAACACAGCACACTCACCATTGTTAGAAAAAGCAAAGCTGGACAGTACTTAAAGAGGTGAAGAAAAAAAATTATTCAAGAACTATTGCAATAGGAAAGAAAGAGACCTCAGTATAGAACTGAGCTCAATTCTTGATAAGGCACTGACAAGGGGAGATTAATAGCCAAGGAACAGGGTAGGGGTCAGTGCATGGAAATTACTAAGAGGAAACATCAGGAGTAAGGGAGAGTTCTGGCTGAACCAACTTGCAAGGATTCTTGCTAAAACTGAGTGACGCAGGTCTGGCAAGGCAGGCCTAATTGAGCAGATGGGTCAGAGGAGCCTGGCTAAACAGAGGAAAGAGACTTAGTCATCAGCATGTCATTTCTTGGGTCTGAGGTTCCTAACTGGTCTGCTGATCTGCTTGCTCTTCATCTTTCAGTCTCTGTCTCTGTCTCTCTGTTCTCTGTCTCTATGTGTGTGTGTGAAATATATATATGTGTGTGTGTGTGTATGTCTGTATACATATATACACACATACACACACATATATAATAGGTTTTTTATAAATGTGAATATTAGATATATTTATACAGCAAAATTACCCTATAAAATTTAAAGAACTATTTGAAAAGATACAGGCTAAATACTTTTAAATAAACTTTACAATAAATTGTCTTATTAAATTTTTTCCTTTACTAAAATTTTAGAGTAAACTAGTTTATTTAAAAGAGAAAAAATGAAAACAATTAATAGCATAATGCAATCTAAAACAAGTGCCTTCTAATTATTTTAAAGTAATATTATTATACTTTTGTAGTGATGTATCCTTTTGAGATAATTTTAAAATAATAAGTTTCTTTTCTTCAGTTTTAAAATATTTTCCCTCATACTTACTTGCACCCTCCTATGACTATGCATTATATTTTGTGTACCACTTTCTAGTTTGCACATAAAGTCGCTGTTATGCTGTGCTCAATAGTTATTATTGCCTTTTGGACTTGCTTCTCAATTTTTTATCCTCTATTCCTCACTTATAAGGACTCCCTCCTCATGTTTGATCATGCACATTTTACTGAACCACATAATTTTCATGAACATTTTATTTGACCTACAACTGTCAAGAGGATCCTTTCTCTTTTCATGTAATAATGTTTTTCTCTATATCTGACCTTATAACTCCATCAAGAAATTAACATATTAAATGTTTTCTTTTATCCTTCTTTATTTAGGCTCAGTTGAATTTTTATCCAACATAGAAAAAGGTATTGGCTGTTAAGGTACTATACCTTATTGGAATATTTACTATAAGCAAAGATGTGAAAATATTTTAGGCATCTAAAGATTCCTTCCAGTGTTATGTTTAATGTTGCTTTCAAGGAACAAATCCTTTGAAATTTAAATTTGGATTCAGTGTGTCCTGATAATATAGCATTTATGTCAGAAGCAAAATCAGAAGCCATCCGCATCTTTCTCAACTATGTCTGGTGTGGTCAACTGAAAAGGAGCCAATGCAAATGCCCCATTGGTAATTAAAGACATTTTAAAGAACTGCAAAAACCTAAATCACCATATTCATTGAATTCTGTAGAATGTTCCACACTTTTTTTCTTTCCTTTCTCTCTTTCTTCCTTTATTCATTTTTTTCTTTTTTCTTTTTTTTTAGGTTTTTAGAGTGGTATACACTTGATTTGTCCTTTTTGTAAGTGAACATCCTGCCAGTACATACTTCCCAAGACTTGTTAAAGCTGGAAACTACAGATGTTCACTTGGGTGGCTTCTCCTCAGTGAACATTTCCCTGACTTGTAGTTAATTCTCTATTCCACTGGGTGCTGTGCTACATTTCCCTGTAGATTTGTGCTTGCTTTTCCAGCTTTTCCACATCTCTACCTCTCAAATGGATTAATCATAACATTATGTTTGGTTGCTTGCATTATTACTGTGTTTAGTTTTTATCTCTATTGGCTGTTTTAAGGGGATGTTCATTTTATTTTTTCAGGTACGGTTAGATATTCCTGTTGTCGCCTGGATCTGACATCCAGAAAAAGCATAAAACCTGAAACCAATAAGAAACAAATGATTTTAGTCCTTGCTATTTAACTCTTCAAGCATTTTTCATTGGGTTTAAGTACATTGTAAAAATTAATGAATATTATTAAAAGAGTTAACTATTATGACACTAACCCCAAGGATAATGCCAAGCGTGTAGTAGGTAGTTAAAAATATTCCAGTGTACAAACAAGTAAATAATGAAAAAGGTTATAGAACATTTGCTTGATATAGTCTGTTAAAATACATAATTCTGACCAAGGAATTATTTTTCTAACATGATGACTTTTCCCCTAAATTATCTGGATAAATGCCTTCATTTTAAACTATGTTTTGTATATGTAAACATAGAATCTTAGAATATTTTCTTTCAATCCAAAGAAACCCGAGGTAAAATGTAGATGAGTTAAACCAATTTGAAGCACTAGATAAGACATATGTGATTTCAGAGAACAGTCCCTCTATGGACTTTGGTAAATAATTACTGCTGCCTTTTAAAGGCCACAGTCAGAAACACCCAAAGTAAGTGTTGAGAAATATTTATCGTCAGTCCTTATACACACTTGGGCACCGTCCAGCATTAAGCAACAGTAATTTCTCATGGATTGGCCAGAATACACTCTATTTAAATAATTATTTTAATCCAAAGAAAAAGGTATCTTAAGGAGTTAACATTTTGTGGTTTTCATAACTATTAGATTTTACATTTTGCTAGCTACGAATCTGCCAGTCTAAGAGAGGAAGTACCAATTCATACTCCACAGTGTGGCTACATAAGCTAGTGAAGCAGGCTAAGAATGGGACTGTAGAAACTGGTGTGGCCCAGAAAGACCATTCCCCAGTCGTTACTTCTTATCTCAAATGGATCGTATACAAGAATGGAGACCGAAACTCTCCAGATATTACAATTTTAAGATTTTAAATTTAATAAAAGCCAGAACTTTGGATTTTTATGTGAACCCTCCTTTCCCAGTTTTTAAAAGTTGGCAATTATTTCACAAGCCTTTAAATCCACTGTGATCAAAATAAGCTACAGGAATATGCTAAATGCAGGTTAATTTTAACATATATTAAATTTATATTAAATTTTAAAATGATCATAGGATAAAAATGGCCTGTTACATTTGGTAAAGTTAAAAGTTATAAAATCTACTTTTAATTAATACATATTTATGGAATAAAACTCTAAAAAAAGGAAAGCAAAGGAATAGTGTAGTGAACACAAGGATATAGAATGGTAATTACACTTGGTAGGGGAAGGAAGGGAATGAAGTATTAGTTATTACTATGGTTTTGCCTTATGGTCTGAATGGAGGGTTACTGAGTGCTATTATGTTATTTAAAATAATCAATTAAATGAAAACTAAATAAAAGAGAGCAACACATGAACTTGCAAGGAAAGTATGCCATGAAGCAAGGGTTAAGTTCTATGCATATTAAATCCAATTTAAAAATATATTGAAACATGCTAAACATATCGACTACTGGAACTTCTGTTCTAAGACAGGAACCCAGCCAGCAAGATGATTATGTGAGTGAGAAGTTGATGCATAAGACAAAGTTCAACAGAATGACTCAAAAAATGTCACAAAATAATATCTGAATAATTACCAAATTAATATAGTGGCAGTTGGCACTAGATTATAAATTAGGAAAACTTCTAGTGGCTTAGAAAGATGCCTGAGTATAAAAACTGAGTCTTTGTGTACGAAGAGTTTATATATGAAACTTTGCAAGGTTGAAATATCTAGTTGAAGTGTGAAGTCACTGGATAGTGAAATAGATAAGTTGATTGATTAATAAATGGAAATCAATTAAAACTTTCTCTTTCTCCATTACCATATCTATAAATATTTTGTAAAACTTTCTCAATGCATCAGACTACTGTTAATAATATGACAACAAATTGACAACATAGAGTTTGAACTTATTGGATAGAATCAAGAAAATAAATATGAAAGAAACCACTATTCTTTTTCTTCTGAACTGATCACTGCAATTTCTATTTCTCCCTTTTAGACTCAGTGCCATTTTAGTGTTATTTGCTAATATCATTCTATTCTACTCACTGTTCAATAGATCCATGACACAGATTAACTGCCCTGGTTGGATGCAGAATGTATTTTATATCTTCTGTTGTATTGAAAAGTCATTTTAAAATGTCACTCATTACTTCTGCTTAAAATGATGAATTCATACAGTAGAAGACCAGATTAAATTGATCTAGAAGTCCTTATTTATAAGCCAGTAACATCATGTTTCTAAAACTATGTTAGATTAAAATGAAAATATGATATATTTTTATTTTAGACCCATTGTTGATTAAAGAATTTGACACAGTGATTAGTATATAGTAAGTACTCAATGAATAGTCAGTGAACAAATGAATTCATGAGTTTCTGCTTGGCCTTTAGTTGACTCTCTAATCAAGTTGATACAAATAAAAAATCTTTATGTTTAAACAGAAATATATGTGTATGTGCTATTTTAATAGGTTATGTATATAAACACATATATATATAGTATCTTCTGTAATTCCTTTATGCCCATTTTCAAGAATATTAATGTCAGACAGGACAGAGGGATTAGTAAGGAAAGGAAGAAGAGGCTACTTAAAGTAATCCCATCACACATTTTAATGATTTTAATGTTTATTTTTTATGTTCTATGTGGTAAGCACTTTGACATTTTTCTTACCTTGAATGCATTCCTTCTAAGAGCATTTACTTATCAATAGTATATAATCTCTAAAAAATACATTTTCACATACCAGTAGGTTAAGATGCTAATTTTATATACTTTCAAAATTTAATCTTCAAGAAATCAAGCAATAACCTACAGTGATTTTGAGCTCTAAATGTTTCTAAGGAAGATTGACAAAATGAAAGCAAAACAAAAAGAAGAATATGATTTATTTCCAAAATAAGACAAAGTTTTATGAGACATAGTCTTCACCATTCAATTCAAATGTATTCTACTCTAGTATTTATTGGGGAACATGTCAGTAAAAACTGATTTAAAACTTTGTAGAACTGTAACTTTCTTATCATTCTTACATCTCCTAGCTAAAATGAATTCGTTTTTTTTCTGAGAATTTTGCAACAGTTTTTGCCATTCATTAGCTGTCTGTCTTTAGAATATTCACTTAATTTTTCTGAGCCTGGATTTAATGATTTAAAATGTGGGCACAAAACACACTTATTTATGTCATAGGCCTGTTGTATAGATTTAGTAAAATGATTCTTGAATAGGTCTTAAGATAATGCCTAATATTTAGAAAATTAATAACACTTTATTATTTCTGATATTTTGATTAGTTCTTTGTTAAGGTTTTATTTATCACTAACTGTACATAGGTGAATCAACTGAAATGTTCAAGGCTGACAATTGAAAGAGTCTATATCAACTCTTTTTATAGTCACAACAGAAGTCTTTGGAAATCAGGACTGATAACAGTAGCACAGATAGAACTTAACTACCCCGCAGCAGTAGTAGGAACTGCTCTAATAAAAATAATTTATTTTACCAGATGCTCTCTTCTCTAACTTTATTTTCCCCTCCTCTATTTTTAGATTGAGTTGTACAAAAATTAGCTAGGAATGTCCAACATATGTTAAATAGAACTCCTCTTGTGTGACAGAAATATATTTCTGCATCCTTATCTAGGCTGAATTATTGGCCTTAATTTTTCAGTGCCGTGCATACACAGGCTTTAGTTTTTATGCCATGTGATGCTGGCTGTTTTCACCCATGTGAAACACTAGAAATATTTAGACGTGCAAGTTTCTAGAAATGCAGATCGCAGTAACAAACATATTTTATGAACATTGAGGAAAGATTTTATGTAATTCATTAAAATACCAACCTATGAATATCAACTTACAGCCCCCAGTAATGTGAGTGAAGTTGTAGAAATGATCTCTCTCATTATGGATAATCCTCAATTTTAAAATGGCATATAAACAATTTCAAAACTCCTGGAAGTGCTCTAAATATTGTAAAATTGATGCTTCATACCAATTTATCTGATGCCTTACTCAGTGAGGATTTAAGTCTCAACCCAATCAAGTCACAAAAATTATTAATCTTTCAAATACAACAAAAACGTTGGCATCTTTTCTTTTTTCAGTATGTTTCCTTTTAAATTACAATTTTGTTAAATCTAATTTTGCTCACATAACTTCCAGTGGTATTTGTCATACTTTATCTAATGCTGCATAGTTTACATGCAATTATACATTATCTGTAAGATGTTATACTTTTCTACCTCACATATGTACCCAAAAAATGCATCTTTCTTTATAATGTTCATTTTTACCCCAATTCAAAGGTTCCTAACAATACTAGGTCTCATCAAAGAGACTAGGCTCTTCCAAGTATCAGGAATCTCTGACTTTCCAAATTCCTTAATCTCAATATTGTCCTACAAAATAGCAGGCATCTATTAAAGGCAAGTAAATTGAGTTACTGAGTAATTTGCTTTTGAGTATATAGCTAATAAGGAGCAACAATTGGATCAGAATCTAGATTTTCCAAACTTTGATAGGCATATCTTTACTGCCTGGTTAACAAAGGACTATTGACTTTACTGACATCTAAAATGGTCCTGGGATTGTAGACAGTCTCTTTCAAAATTAATTATATTTTGATTTTTGTAGTTTCAAATTAAAAATCAAAGTAAGTAGAGAATGGTCAATGATTTGGGTTCAAATTTTGCACAGTTGCTCATTAGCCCTATGACCTTGGAAAGTGATTTGATCACCTGGAGTTTACTCATTTTTCCAATGAGATTAAATGAGAGAACTGCAGGGCTTAGTTAAGCGTAATGACTGATACTTAAGCACAATATATAATAGCCATTATTATTGTAAAAATTGAAGCATGGGAAAAGAAGATTAGATCTCAGCTGTTATTTAGGTTCTATCCTTGATTCTCCATGTCGCTGACTGCTTCATTACCCTAAGCAAATCTTACCTCTAGATATTATTTTTGTCATGTGTTACACAGATATATAAAACCACATTATAGAATCCACATTAAGATAACTGATTCATGGAGAGGTCCTTCCATCCAGAGAATGTTGAAGTCATGGGGATAACTTTGGAATCCTGACCCAGAAATAAAAGGTACAAATGAGGCTGGGAAGAGATGATAAGGGAGAGCGGGTTAGTTACCTAAAAGACTATGTAGAGATAAAGGGAGCCTGGGGATACTCTTACATCTCAGATGTCATAATAAAAAAGACAATGCTCTAGGGTTTAAAAGTTTGGACTATAATTTATCCTCTATCACTAATTTGCTGGGTAGCCTCAAAAAATGTCATTTAACTCCTCTGAGCTTTAATGCTTTATTTGCTCAATGAAGATGTTGAAGTATATGACGTGTGACTGTGGTCACCTCAAGCACTAAGGTTCTATATGTCTCTACATTAGATGAGGGCATCCCAAAATTATTCCATTTAACAGTTAAAAATATTCCCATCGTGAATCGTGCGTATGCCACCTACCATCTAAAATTTCCTAGTAAAATCTCTGAGAATATTAAAACACTGGGAAGTCTATTACAAGAAAATTATTAACCATTCAATTCCCAAATCCCATAGCCTCCATGGAATTTGTTTAATACACTTTTTTTTTTTTTGGAGACAGGGTCTTGTTCTGTCACCCAGGCTGGAGTGCAGAGGGCTGATCTCGGCTCCCTGCAACCTCCGTCTCCCAGGTTCAAGTGATTCTCCTGCCTCAGCCTCCCAAGTAGCAGGGATTTCAGGCATGCATCACCATGCCCGGCTAATTTTTGTATTTTTAGTAGAGACGGGGTTTCATAATGTTAGTCAGGCTGGTCTTGAACTCCTGACCTCGTGATCCACCCACCTCGGCCTCCCAAAGTGCTGGAATTACAGGCATGAGCCACCATGCCCGGCCGTAATACACTTTTCTAAATACTAAAATAGATAATATAAAGGCTTTGGAAAGTATGTTTTAGTCAAATATATTATCACCATTCTCATTGCTGTACACCACCACCATCAGCACCACTCATTATCAACATCACTATCATCTTACATTTATGAACACAAGTTCTGTATGCTGCATTGTGAATTGTGACATGTAAGATCTTTTTTTTCTTTTCTTTTTTCTTTTTTTTTTTTTTTTTGAGACAATCTCACTCTATAGCTCAGGCTGTAATGCAGTGGCATGATTTCAGCTCACTGCAACCTCCGTCTTGTAGGTTCAAGGGATTCTCATACCTCAGCCTCCTGAGTAGCTCGGATTACAGGTATGTGCCACCATGCCTGGCTAATATTTGTATTTTTTGTAGAGACAGGGTTTCACTATGTTGTCCAGGCTAGTCTCAAATTTCTGCTCTGAAGTGATCTGCCTGCCTCGGCCTCCCAAAGAGCTGCGATTACAGGCATGAGTTACCACGCCCGGCCAACATGTAAGATTTTTAGAACTCACAGACTAAGATAGCATTTGGAAACTGTATACATACTCACATACCACAAAGATGAATGTTGACCATGAACTTCAATATTAACTCAGTGCAAATGGAGAGTTTAAATATTCTTAGATAATGGCAATTGAAATAGAAGGCATATGAGCCATATTTCAGTTAAATTTCATTTCAGTTCTGAATGACTTTCACTTATTCTATCTTCTCATTTCTTAGAAGACTTAATAGCATGATATATGAAAAAATATTTCTACTCCATGAATGGAAAGTATATACTGTAATTGACAGCCTTATAATTTAATAATACACAGGGTTCAAAGCATTTTACATCCATTATTTTATTTTAGATTTGTAACAATCATTTAAAAGTTGGCTTGACAGATATTATTTTATTCATTTTATGCACAGGCACACTAAAAGTAAAAAAGGTTAAATGCCTTCTTCAAGGGTACAGATAATCTTGAATTTTCAATGATATTTAACATTTTTAACTTTATAGCCTATTTTGTTTTGCTATCATTCCCTTCAATTACATTATGTCTGTAATAGGCATCTGTTAAAAAAAAACTGGTTCATGTGAAAAAATGAAGATATCGAATGACAGTAGATCAATGTTTCTTGAGTTGTTTTATATATATAATATATATCACAGCACACAAAGAAAAATCACTGCGATAAATGAACCAGCCTGCTTATGGCTGGTGAGGAATGGCCATGAGAGTGGCAAGAAGTCCATAATACACCTGAAACCTCTTTGCAACACATCATTGCGCTGCTGCCTATCAGCTGGAAAGCTCTGAAATCCATGAAAAGATGATTGATTTAACCAGCGATTAGAAGGAAACTCTATTACTGTCATTTTCATAAAGCAGGTTTTAGTTTGTGTGACTCATTTAAAAATGTCCTTTATTTAACATATAATCTTAACAGACACTCAAGTCCAATACTCTATTTCAGGATCTGAACTAATCTGGCTTCAAAGAGAACAAAGAAATTCTATATGCAGGAAATAAATGTGCTTCACCAGGAGTTTGTTTTGTTTTTTCTCTCTGTTAATGAAGGCTATGTTATTAGTAGTTATTTGTTGTTGATTTTTCATGTACTTTAGAAACCAGTCATTTTTCTCTCTTTTATTTTTATTTTTTATTTTCAAAATTCATAAAATGTTTGAGCCACTGCCACTTACCAGTGCTCAGGGATTTTTTTTTTAAGGGGAATGGGCAGCAAGCATTTTCTCTAAATTCTTCTCATGACCCTAATCACTTTCTTCTTAGTATTATTTGTATTTATTTCACCTGTTTACCTAGTGGAAGCATCTATGCCTGCTTCAGCTTCATAGTTCTCAGAGAGCTTACTCTAATATCTTGCACGTAGCATCCTAACTCCATGACCAAAGCCATTCATTTTTGAAACACTTAATTTGGGATTAATTTCCAAAGCCTGTGTCTTGCAGGCTCTGAGAATTAAAGAAGAAGAAGAAGAAATGTTTTTGTGAGTACACAATGTAGTGATAGAAACTAAGGTTCTATCTACAACAATTTCAGTATGTTGCAATAAATGTTAAGAATTAAAATTTTTTAAGCATAATGTATTCACTTGTGGTGGAGAGGGAGCTAGTGAGGAAACATTTCACCAAATAATAAAATTCTGAAGTTATTCTTGAAGGATCCTTAGATATTCAGCAAGTACATATGGGGTGATCTGAGGAGTAGGAAGAAGGAGGTTTCTAGCATTTGCCTACCTTCATGATCTAAAAGAAATATAAGAAAATCTAAGCATTTGGAATGGTCTGGAGAGGAGATGTTACATCCAAGTAGAATGCAAATTAGGAAATTGGTGGCTTTGTATTACATATTAAAGGTCATAATATGGCTTTTCCTGTTGCACCCTTGACTTGTACAGATTACCTAACTGAAGGTGAGCATTGCCTGACATTCTTCATGTGATATAGTAAATGACCATATGTAATCTCAATATTATTCTCTATAATCTTCTAGAAAGGCAATAATAATTGGTATTCTATCTCTAGCTAAGACAGAGGACATAGAAAAAAAAACAGTGGAATATGCTTTTTTCTTCATGCTTAGCACATGTATGGTTACATTAAAATAAAATTATTATAAAAGTAATACTTTTTTATTGAAATCTCAAATAATACTAAGGTTAGTAGAGTAAAAATTCAATGTCTTCTTTTACCCATGATGCATCATCCCATGATTCATCTTTTCAGAAGCCACCATTAGAGTTTTGTATGTGAATTTCCTGACCCACTTCTGTGCATTTATAAATGTACATGTTTCTTAACATGATAAATAAAATCTTTATATAATGTATTTTCTACAATTTGTTTCTCTTTCATTTAATTATTTGATATAGACAACATTCTCTACATTATGCATAGGTTTATCTTACTCCTTTTAACCACTTCAAAGTATCTCATAGCTTGGAGTTTTAGAATTTATTTTAAATCCCCTTGTCTTAAAATTTTGTGCAAACCTATTAGACTGGCGAAATAGTTTCATTTCACATGGATATAGGAAAGCTTTTTCATGTGCCTAATCATTCTATGGACTTACACTGGGGTCGTCTATTCTATAACACATGCTATTGCTAGAGTCTCTGAAACTGCTTCAAAACAAGAGTTTCTTCCTGGAATGACTACAGTGTTACTATACAACTTACTTAGAAGCTAAACTAGCTTCTTAACTTAGAAAGTGCTCTGGGAATATTTGCCTGGGACCCATCACTTTAAGATTTACTTAGATCAGAATTTCCCAAACTGTGTTTTGTGGAATGCTAGTACATCTTAATAGTTGTTCAACCCAAAGAAATTCCTTTGTCAAATAATACAATTCTACTCCCTTATATAGTCATGGTCCAGTGACTTATATTAAAGGCCAGAAAGTTCCTGTAGTAAAGATATTTATTTATCTTTGTTTTACCTAGCATTTAACAGGAGTGCTAAGCTCCTTTTTAAATAATAGCTGTATTTTATTAAATACTGCTATTCACAGTTTGAAAACCACTGATATAGATGCTTAAATACCTCACAAAATGTCCATTGACATGAAAAATAGCAAACATTGACAAACATCTGAGTATCACAAAAGTATAGAGCTTGAAATAGAATCAGAAATAAATGTAAAGTTGATTTTAAGGGTTACATGAGATGATGTGAAGCAATTTACATTGCATCAAGCACATACCAAGTATTGAAAAAAGTACTGACTTATGGCCAGGCATGGTGGCTCACGCCTGTAATCCCAGCACTTTGAGAGGCCGAGGCTGGTGGATCACAAGGTCAGGAGTTTGAGATCAGCCTGGCCAATATGGCAAAGCCCCATCTCTACTATAAATACAACAACAACAACAAAATTAGCTGGGCGTGGTGGTGCATGCCTGTAATTCCAGCTACTCAGGAGGCTGAGGCAGGAGAATCACCTGGACCTGGGAGGCAGAGGTTGCAGTGAGCGGAGATCATGCCACTGCACCCCAGCCTGGGTGACAGAGCAAGACTCCATCTCAAAACAAATAAAAATCAAAAGTACTAATTTATTACTGGTTCCACCTGGTCATCTTATTAATTCATTTATTAATTTGACTCATAAAAAAATATTTACCAGTGACCCACTATGCCTTCTTAAAGAGTTTGAATTTAACCCTATGGCATTAAGAAACAATTGGAGATCTCAAAACAAGATATGACGTGGTCATATTTCAGTTCCAGAAACATATCTCTTTCTCCCTGTCTCTCTCAGCAGTATGGAGATTTAATTGACAGAGGAGAGTTATGCTCTCAAAAGGTAAAGTTTTAAACCTCAAAAAGATAGTTTCTTGGTCAAGTTATCACAACTTGAAAGCGTTGAAACTCAAACCTAATTGACTTTGAATCCAGGCTTCACTGCTCACGACTCTACTGGCTGTATTCCTGACTCTTGCTATAAGGAGGCCCAGCAGCTGTTATTTGACCCTCAATATATCTGTATCTGCAGAACAACAGGCCTTGTTATGTTAGCCATTCACTTCAGTAAGCTAGTCGTCTGCAGCTTTCAAAGTTCTGTAACTCATGCACCAGGAATTACCTTAGAGCAAGGGAAATTCAAGTTCAACTTGAATAATACCTTTAGAGTCAACTGGGTAGCCTTGTGTGTGCCCTACAGTTGGTAATACATTGAGAGTTCAGGCCAAGCACATATGCTCATTATTTCTGCTGCTTTGGAGCAGTGACTAGTGACAGCATTTGAAAGAACAAAAGCAGCAAGTTCTGTCTAAGAGCCGCTTGACCTTTTCAACTCTACTTGACCTCCAGTCTGTCCATAGGTCCTAAGTGGAATGAATGTGACTCGGAATATTACTGTCTACAGCAGCATTTTATTTTGAGATTACTGACCAGACACATTTCCACCCAATAGGGTGACCTGTGCTTTGTGTAAAAATGCTGTGCATAAAGCACAGGGCAACACTGTCACACTGGGTCCACATTTATATTCTAGACAAGTTGGCAAGTATATGAAATTAGCTAATGTAATCAGCAATTGTGGCTTGAGCTTCAAGTAGCCTTAGAAATTAGTCCTAAACTAGACTTCCAGCACAGGAAACTAAGAAAAATAATATTTGCTCCATAGCTGTGAGCATACAATTTCATTTGGAATAGATTCACTTCTGGATGCTTAAATATCCAGTTCTCAGCACTGAATTTTTTATCAAAAAACAAACAATAAGTTTTAACTTTCAAGTTCTTATACCTCCGGGAGTTTACACAATGAGAACTATATGCCCATATATTAAAGCATTCATCATTTGACTTACATAGGATTTCATGGCGACAAAATCATAAACTAGAATATACTACCAGAACATATGTTTCTAATTTCTTTACTTTGTAGAGTTGAGCCTACATGAGCATATAAACATAAGAAACTGAACTCACTATTCTTGTACTTGTCATTTTCTTCTGTAAATCAAGCAGACTTTTTCTGCCTCTAATTTACACCCACGCTCTCCTCCATCTATTCTTTTACTTCATATATGTGGAAAGTTTTTCTGTCTTTCCTAAGTAAAGACTTCTCTTTCTCCACTTTGAAATTCCTTCTCCTTTGGACTGGCTTTCAATTATACTGTCTTAACATACCCTGTAGAATTTTTATAAACATAGATAATAGGAAAAATGAGTAAACGTATTTCCCAAGCAGTCATTTTGCCCATTTTCAATCTCCGTAAAAACATAGTAAGTTGTTCAATGCCATCTGCATCTAATTATTTTCCCCCTTATTAGCAGGTAACCTCGTTGAGATAAAAATTTTTTCACATAAAGTTTTAACCCATTTGGAAGACTGGTTTTCTGCATGTTCTCTAAGAGGCTGAGCATGAAGGAAAGGCTTAATAACCATAAAATAAAAATAGCAGGATCATACAAAGGAAATGTAACATTGCTGCACACTTTCTTGCTTTAACTGAAAGACAGGTTATGTCCTCTGTTATCTGAAAATCCACCAGGATCCCTTGGTCTTTTATTATCGTCTACCTAGAGGGGGAGATTATTTTTTTTCCACCTCTCTGATGACATTTTCAAAATAATTCTTGTTCTGTAATAACCTCTTCAGGGAGAAGGAAAAAATGCAATTTACGCATCCCCATGATCATCATGGGGCAAATTTGCCCTTCAGATTTCACAGTGACATTGTTTTTAAGCCAAAGCCCAGAGCTAGACCTCCCAAAGCAAAGATCATTTGCTCTGGTTTTTCCCTCACATGGAAAACCATTTCCTACCCTTGCTTAGTTTATGAGTTTTAAATAACAGACAGAAGAGGGATTTTTTTTTCTCATTCTTAGATCTGCTATACCTATCTGCGCCAGTGTTTTTGGTTGTCAGAGACATACTAAGTCAATTTGTTTCAGCAGCATGCTATTGATTAACAAAAATAACATTTAATAATAAATAAATAAATGAAAATTTCCTCTTTAAAATAAGATAAGGAGAAAGCTTTTTTTAAGATAGCAAGCGTATATGCAAATATCAACTGACACATGAACATATCTTGGAACCACCAAGAAGAGGATGCCAAATGCTACCAGTTACTCATTTAGCTAGAAGACAAGTGAAATGTGAAACATGGATGCTTAATTTAAGGTAAATTCACCTACCATGAGATTTCTGGTATAGACTCCAACTCATCAGGATTCATAATTGAGAATCCCAAAGCAAAGAGCAGAGAGCCATTTGCAGGCAGGCTTTGGAAATGAAAACCAGTGACAAAGGCAGAAAAATTAATGGCCACCAGAGTAAGCAGAACATTGGGATTTGTTGCCGGTGAATTACAAAAGAGACAGCCGAGAGCCCATGCATCGTCTGTGGTTGTCAAAGATTTCTGCCTGGGCGTTAATCAATGTTGAGTCTGTAGTCAAGAGGCTGTTTTTGTTGTTTTGTTTACCTTTTGTTTTGTTGACAATTCTGCCTTGGGGTTTCTTTCCTGGTTTGGAAACATTCCCTTCACAGTCCCCCATTCTCATAGAATTCTTTCTATCCTCTTGTTTCATAGAGTCATAAATACATATTTTTTTCTTCCAAGCAGTCATAGTGCATTATCTTTCTATGGAAGTCTCTTAGAATGACTCCCTTTCATGTATTCCTGCTTCCATTACTGAAGATCTTGCTTCCACGCCTCATACACTGGTGAATATCATAGCCGGCACCCATTTGATCTATTCTGCCCATAGATGCCATACTAATCATCCTGTGAAACTGTAGTGGTCATGCTTTAAAGCTCAAGAATCTGCAGTTATTTCTAAGACTTCCTTCACTAATCAACATATCTGTTCAGCTTTTAGAACCTCTTATTAATATATCCTAAGTATTTCAGCTGCCTGCTCCTCCAGATATGTTGGTGCATTTCAAGTCTTGTATATCTTCATAAAACATTGTGCTGTGGTCAGAATTGTGTTCTCTCAAATATATCTGTTGAAGCCCTAACATCCAGTGTGACTGTATCTAGAGGTAGGGTCTTTAGGAGATAATTAGATTAAATGGTGTCATAAGGGTAGGGCCTTAAGACGGAGAAGAAAGAGAGATCCCTTTCTGTGAGAATGTGGCCATCTATAAACCATAAAGAGAGACCTTGCAAGGAACCAAATTGTCCGGCATTTTAATCTTAAACTTCCCAGCCTCTAGAACTGTGTGAAAATAATTTTTGTTGTTTAAGCTACCCCGTCTATGGTGTTTGTTATGACAGCTCAAGCTGACTACTATACATTGTCACTGATATAATTGTTAATGCTCTGTTAATAGCTACCGTTTATTGAACATTAATCCACTGAATATTCCTCCATTGAAAGATACTTCTTGAGCACCTGTTTTGTACAAGCATTGTACTAATTTATGGGAATACCTTGGCACTGATAAATAAAATCACCATAGTCCCTGTTCTATGGGAGAGATTAAAATGAAACAAATATACTATAATACACGTATATGGATATGTGGATATACATATATTGCACACATGTAAAAAATGTGTATGGATATTATGAATGAGCTAAATGCTGGGATGAAGAAACACAGAATTTTATGGGAGCATGTAACAAAAGGATCAAGTTTAGCATGGAGGTTCCTGGAAACTTTTCTGAGACAGTTTAAGCTAACACTTGAAGTTTGACTGGGAACTGACCAGGCAATGTCAGAAAGGCCAGCAGATTCAAAGAGCCTGGCTCAGGTGCGGGCTTGGGACACTTGAAGAATGTAACAAAGGCTAGTCCAGCTGGAGAATATTGAGAGTAGGTGGAGAATGGCATGAGATGAAGTTGGAGGAATACTTAAGTGCCAGATTATAAGGTAGCATTTTAGGCAAAGGTTGAGGTTTTGATCTGTATTCTAAGAGCAATGAAAAGCCATTAAAAGGCTTAAAGTTTAGGTATGATCTGAGTAGATTTTCAGATTTGAAAGGACTTTTTGATGCCTCTGTGTAGGATGATCTAGGTAAAGAAAGGAAAAGTAAGACTCATTTAATATTTTGGTCTATAGGCCATGTTGGCTTACACTAGGTTGCAGCAGGGGAAGATAAAAAGTTGTTTTGATTTAAAATATATTTAAGAGGAAGTCATGAAAAGATTTCATGATTGACTATACTTGAGCACAAGGAGGTGAAGATTATCAAAAATGATCCCTAGATGTGTGGCCTGAACAACGAGCAAGATGGTCGTGCCATTTCCTAAGCTAGAGAAAACTAAGAGAGAAGGAGTTTGGGTGGGGGAGGTGGTGTGATACAGGGAGTTCAGGTGTGGACATACTCTTCTTAGGATGCTGGTAAGATGGTTAAGTGGAGATACTGAATAGGCTGCTGCATATTCCAGTTTGGAACTCAAAGAAAGGTCAAAGTCTGAAATATTGCCTAGTGAGTTGGCAGAATATAGATTGTATATAGAGAAAGTATACAGTGATAAAAGAAGCAGATAAAACTCAGCACTGAGTCCCAAAAGAAACCAAGAGGATTCAAGAGATAGGAAGAAAACTTTTAAGACTGTAGCATCCTAGGCCACAAGGAGTGAGGAATATTTCCGGAGAGTGGTCATCAGTCACTTTGTCAGAAACTACTGTAAGGTTAAATCATAAAAAGAAGAAAATACCTGTTAAATTTAACAACACAGAGCTTCTACTTTGGGGTAGACATCATGCAAGACCTTTTACATCAAATTTTTAGTCTCACAGTGCAATAAGTAATATTGTCGTGTTGCAGATGAAGAAATGAGCATATAAGTGCAAGGTAACACATTAAGAAGGAGTGGAGGCAAATCTGTGTTCACCCAGGAATGATGCTGGCAAGAAGCCTTTTACTCTATCACTGCCATTAGAGCCTTCACCTTTCCCTTTCTTGAACTGGATTTGCTGTATTGTCACTGTTTCTTTGTTTGTTTGTTTGTTTGTTTGGGCTTTAAAGTCAAGGCCAGAAAACTAGTTTCTGTTTATTCTCTTATTGCTTTATGTGTGGTAGCCCTGTCTCTCCCATTAGATTTATGAGTTCACTGAGGGCAAGCACCAGAGCATAGTGTAGAGGAAAGAAAATATACTTTGCAACCTGACAGACCTGGGTCATAGTTTAAAAATTATAATGCCCATGAAGTGTCTAGAGGAGTGACAGGTACAGATAAGCCAAGTGTTGAATGAATGTGGTTTTTATTATTTCTGTATATTCCTTCCAGCCAAATGCACTGCGGAGAGTAAGATTAAATATTTATGGAACTTAATTCTTAGGATACTGTGTGTGACAATAAATTCTTCCTCAGTTAATTGTTCCCATCATAATTGTTAATATAGTTAGGAGTCAATTCACTCTCCATATGAAAACTTGCCTTAACCTGGGACTGAGAAGATAATATAAAATAAGATATTCTGCCTTTCCTTAAACCTGTGGAAATGCCATATTGGAAAAGGAGACCCCTGAAAGTCATGAACTCCTGGAAGACAACTTCTGTGATTTTTCTAAGCTACCTTTTCCATTGTACCTAATCTAGCACCAGGCACATGGTATTTACACAATACTTACTAAAAATAAATAAATAAATTTGATGTTAATGAAGAGGAGATTTCTTGGCCCCCAAAGACGTTAGAAGCTTTTTTTCCTAACTACAAAATGTCATGTGCCAGCATGGCATGCTAACTTCTTAACTACTGCTCTAAACTCTATTGGTAAGATAGATAGATACAGTTTATACACATGCACGATAGGGTATATCTCATCATTCTTTTCTGAAATGTCACGGGGACAATATGATTTTAACCATCATGTTTGACACCAGAGGAAACTAAAAATGTTTCCTAGACTGAAGCTGGGGCTTAATAAATATTTTTACCGTCATGACTCATCAAGCTTAATATCTTGGAATACTGTGTGAGAAATCTTATCTAAACAGTTTAATCATGCCCAAGTGTGTGGGAGTTTGATAAGATCAAGTAATGTAGACATTTAAAAACTTCTAAATTATCTGTATTCCTCCCCTTTCAACCTTTACAAGTACAGTAGAACCACACGATCCAAGTGTGTGGTTATTTTCTATTATTTAGGCATTATAAGGGCATAATATTTTAAAACCACTTGATTCTATGTTATCCTTTTGTTATTTTTTGGCAGATTTTTTACTTGTAATAGCTAATTCTTTTGACATAGTAACAGTAGCCCCTGCATTTTTTGCATCAGGTGTAGGACTCTGAAATAGTAATACTCCCACCTTCTTCCCACGTTCCTGCCAAAGTCGTCTCTTCAACATTCTTAAATGTGTCGGTCATACTACCTTCATCTGAAATGTCACCCTCCCCTTGTGTCCTACTGTAGAAACTCCTCTCCTGTCAAGGTTCAGTTCCAAAACTAACCCTTCAAAGAATGTACACATAGCAGGTACTTAATAGAGGCTTGAGTTGAGTATAATAACAGATGGCTATTTTCTTCCCAACTTTATCCTTCATGTATTATTTGAAATGCAATAAATTGGGTCCACTTAAGGTCTCTTTCTAGAATCTGAGTGCACACTGAAAGTATATTCCAGGCATCATAAACACAAATGTTTATAGGAACAAGGCAGTTAAAAGAAATGAGTATAGTGAGCCTGGTTGTCTGAATATAATACAGGGGTGGTGGGGGCTATGATAAAACTAAAGTAGAAAAAGCTGTGTACAGAAGCAGCTCCTGCTAATTCTAGCTGATTTTTGCCACTTTGTTCTGTCATTTTCTCAATGTGTATAAAAGTGCCCATCTCTCAATGAGAATTTGTTGAATGAGTGACTGAATGAATTAATTAATGGTAAATGAGAAACCATTGCTACCAAACCTTCTTATTTTCCAATAAATAAGAGGAATATGAAATTTTTATTGGAAACACTCTGAATTTTTAATTTTGATAGTCAGTCCCCTAAAACAAAAGGTCTTTTTTGACCAAATAGATTTACACAGTAAGCTTAGCCTGAGAGCCAGCAGGAATGCTACCTATCCTACATTCATTTTTAAGAGGTAATTCATTTCTAATAACTTTGTAAAGGTACAATAATTTAAATTTGACTTCTAGCTTCCCTCCAGCTGGAGTCATGAAAAATAGTAAAATAATAATAGAAAAGATAATATGTGGGATAGATAAGAATTAAATTTTAACATTTTCTGAAATATCTTCATTTGGATCCTTACTTGATCCTTACAATGGCTCAGTTAAATGGAAAGAAAGTAGCTTTCGCCTCCATTTTACTGCCTTTGAATACATCCAGTCTCTTTACTGCTGTTCTGATTGAATGGTGATTATTTATTGAGCCATTTTAAAAGCAGCCCCAAAGTCCATGTAGTTCTCATCTTTGTACATTTAGTCCAAGTGTCTGACCTTAGACAACCCATAGTGATGGTGCTTTTACCTTCTCAGTTGGTAGCTTGTAACTTGTCCATTTTGGGACAAGCTATTTCAGTGGGCTTCATAAAGGAGCCACCTGCCTGGACATTCAGGAAGGCTGAGTTCTTTAGATATGGTGCTGCATAAAGCAACCTGAAAAGAACATCATAAAGCATGTCCTGATTATCACCCTCCTCACTGCTTCATCTGGAAAATGTGTCTGCCTGCCAAATACAGCAGGCCCAGGAAATCAAAATAGAAACGGGAAACAAAGGAAATTAGAGAGAGAAATTTCTCGTCAGAATGCATCCTTGTCCTGTGGAGAACAGAACGTTGCATCTGTTCGGGTCATTACCTGGACATCATAGGTAACAAGCTTCAATTAACACATGTTCAAACATATATGGTTAGCTTGTCAAATCTGGAGATAAGAGCCCTAATACAAGCAGATAAGTAGCATATAAAAGCATTGTCTTGCCACTCCTTACCAAACCTTCATTTGGTTTCAGAAATATCGGTTGGCTAGGGAAAGTTTTTATCCTCTACATTCAAGACTTAGAAGTGTTGAGGCCCAAGCAATCAATTTTTTGGCTCATAATTTAAAGAGGTAAGAATCTCATTTTCTTTGGCACAGATGAATCATTGTGATTCAACTTACCACCTGTTGCTCTATCTCCCCACTCCCGCCACTCCCTCTTCAGAACACACACACATCCATTCATTCGTTCTACTGTATCTACGAAAAACATATGAAGTGGAGCTGAGAAAATTTACAATCACAATGTATATTTATTTTAGGAAAAGCTCAGAATTTTCAAAGTTCACTAAAGGTGAATTTAGTAGTCAAAGTACATACGAAATTTGGGTTAAGACGGGGTTGTTAGATTTTTTGAGGGCATTGACTTTTTCAAAATTGTACTGGCTAGACTTTAGCTATGCTGCTGAGTGGGATACCCCAGCCAGTGAAACAGTATAGCTTTATCTTTAAGCCTAGGGCTGGGAATTAAGTCCTTATCATTGTATATGTGAAGGGAAATTTGTATTTAATAATAGTTTTTAAAGCACGCAAAGATAAAGTAATTAATGTGCCTTATAAAATAAGATACCTAAATGTAAGTAAAAGAAGTTGCAGTGGGTCCTAACTATAATTTTTTGCTCTCTGATCTAACACATTTGTCACTGAAAGTTCATGTGTAATATTCAAATGAACAATATCTTTACATTTACTACTGATAAGACTATGTTGGTCATTGAATCCACACTTCTCTTGTAACCATTAGCATCTGTAAGAGCCTATCTGTTGCTAGCTTGCAGAATGCAGCTGCAAACCACACCAGGAAAGAGACTGAATTTCAGAGCAGGGATCAGATAGCACTATCCTGAGATCAAATCACTGTATAGGAGGCTGGGCATGGTGGCTCACGCCTGTAATCCCAGCCCTTTGGGAGGCCAAGGCAGGTAGAGCACCTGAGGTCAAGAGTTCGAGACCAGTCTGGCCAATATGGAAACCCCATCTCTACTAAAAATATAAAAATTAGCTGGGTGTGGTGGTGCATACCTGTAATCCCAGCTACTCGGGAGGCTGAGGCAGGAGAGTCACTTGAACCTGGGAGGCAGAGGTTGCAGTAAGCCGAGATCGTGCCATTGCACTCCAGCCTGGGGAACAAGAGTGAAATTACATCTCAGAAAATAAAAAAAATAATAACTGTATAGTAGACCACCCTCACCCCATGCCTCCAAACCTTGATCCAGTTTCCAAAACAAAATTTGTTCCTTGCCTGACAGCTCTAAGTCCTCTAAATGGGCCAGGTGTAATATAATGAAAGATAGGAATAAAGGCATTCATCCCTTTATTCGCTCCACAAAGTTTTAAGGACCTACGATATATCAGGCAATATGGTATGCAGGAGACACAAAAACAAATGAACTTTTTGGGAGATGATGGCTAGGAGAGAAAATGGCAAAGGTGTACCAGGTGATGCAGACAACAAGAATAAAAGCAAAGGGACAGGATTGTTCATTAGGAGAGTTGCAGTCATTCATGACGGAAAAATGAGTAGAGTATGAAGGGGAGAGAAATGAGAGAAGATGATGAAAAATGGAGTTTAAAATTTGATTTTTATACTGAAAGTTAAGAGCATGTAGATCATTCTTCAGTCAATGGCAGAAACTACTTGCTAGCAATTATGTTCTGTAGTGTCTGCCATTCTGTTCCTGCCAAATACTCACAGAGACAATGAAAACAATTGTCACAGGGATATAGACTTTTTTCTGTGAAAGATCTTCATGTGATTCTTCTCATCATACCCCTTTCCTGAGAAGAGAAAAATTAGTGTAATGAATATATCAATTATCTATTTATTAAATTTCATCTCTATAGTGAGCCAGGTTACCCACAAGTACTTAAGCATCATTACATACTTAAATTCCTCATGCAGATACTATGATACCCTTGCCTTTCTCCAAAGCTAATGCATGAAATACATGGAAAATGAGATGAACAATTATAGTATTAATAGCAATAATAAGTAACATACCTATTATTTTATCTGAAGATAATAGACTTTTTATGTATGCACTGCTCTATTAATAAGCGTATGGTCCATAACATTGTACAAAATGATTTGTATAAACGTTTTCACACGTATTCCTTAGTTCCCTGAGTTCTTCTATTAGCCACAAGAAAACTACATAACCACCGTGTTTCCCTATTTATTGTGGATGAGGAAAAGCCCAGAGCTGAATTCTGATTTACATGGTGGCCGTAAAGTTTTTTCTACATTAAACTCTCTGAACTTCAGTTTTCTCATTTGGAAAATGAGCCTTATAATGATAATATTAATGTAAGTAAGTCACCCATTATGTTATATGAAGATAATACACTTTTTTAAAAAACTTTAATATAAACAGTGCAGTGTGTGATTATGTATGTCTGTTTAAGTAAATGATAATCTATTCTTTAGCACTGAAGGACTCAATCAGGACACTACCTTCCAGGGTGGCTACATGAGTCCTTCAAATATTATTAGTGAAATTACACCAGAAAGCTTGCCAATTAGCTCAAGAGATATTAGAAATCTATATGGCAAAATGACAAGTGTTTAAAATTTGTCATTGGCTAGAAAGGTTGTATTGATATCACTGCTCTTTCTTAAATGAGGCACTAGAATATAAAATCTCAGCAGGTTCATACATTCAGAAAAGTATTCACAGTCTGGATGCCTATTTGGTACCATGTGTCTCATTTCATGGCCTGCAGCTCAAACAGTGGCTGGCCTCACCTTGTTGCATCTGCCTGGGATGTAACAGAAAAGGAATTTCCATTCATAGTTGTTATTCTTCAAGAGTTCCGAGGACAGCGGGTGTGTGCTCCCTTGAATATACAAGGAGAGGATGTATGAGAATATTTGTGTCTGCTTACTAATTAACCATTATAAAAATGAGAGTTTGGTCTAAGACTTGCTTTCACTATAACATAATAGTTGGCAGCCTGGAGAAGTATATAACTCCACATGCCTCTGATTACTAAAGGCTAAAGATATTTATAAAACAACTAGACAGTTGAGGGTAATGTCATCTCAGAAGATTAAATAAAAAAGCCAAAACCTTTCCATAAATATTAGACATCCTGATTGCATTTGCAAACCCATCTCAGAAAAGTAGGATATTGAAATTTTTTCTTTCATGTTTCTTTTAAGACTGCTTCAGAAAAAAAGCAGTTTGAACACTCTTGTAAGTCTGGCCCTGTCTTAAGGGATTTATGGATTTTTTCAGTCTGTTTATAACCTCCTGTAAAGCTTCTGAAACCTTTTGGATTAATCATCAATAAACATTTACTAAGCACTTCCCAGAGTTCAAGGTACTCTACTAGTCACCGTGGGCTTAACAGTGTTCAAGGTAGACGCAGTCACTACCTCAGGAGTCAGCAAAATGATTCTGTTCTTTATCCAGTAATGACATTATTTTATATGATCTCAACAAGGAAATTCAATCCAACAAATGATTGAGTATGTCCCAGATATAAGACTCAGTGCTCTCCAAGGGAGTGGAAGAGATTGCATAAATAGGCCATCTGAATTAAAAGAGCCACGGAGAATGTTTACCAAGTAAGTAACCCAACGATCTACTAGGGTCACTCTGTCCTTTGGCCAGTGACAAATTAGGCTTAACCACTAATCCATGATTCCTGGAAAATTCAACACCCTCCCCAAAGTTGCTGTGAAATCTTGAGTGTCATTGATTCCACCTCAGCCTCTTCTAACCTACTGCCAGTAGATTAAAAATGATCAGTTATAGATCATCTCTCTATAGTGCCTTGTGGTTCTTGTTCCTTCTGTGTCCACTTAACCCCATTCCTTGAATTTTGCGTGAAAACGCAAGAATATTTGGCACTTATTAGACTTTTCTGAGTGATCACTTGGTCAATAACATTACAGTGTGTAGGAAGACGAGCAACGTAAAACCAAAGAAAAAGTAGCCAAGAAGTTAAAACCTTCACAAGCCATTCATTCTTTCATAGAAGTCTCCAGATCCTAACCTGTTTTCTTGCCTTGAGCCTCACTTGGAAAATATCTTCTTATCTTTAACATCTGAATCTCCAATCAACTTTCAGATAAAAACTCCTCCCATTTAATCTTTCCCTCAGGATCCATTCCTCTTTCTCCCAACAGAGTAAGTCTGGAGTCTAAGAAATTCAGTATTAATTAATGCCTGGGTAACAAACCAGTCAATCTTTGGAGGTATTTTGTTCTTTAAATCAGATAAAATTTTGGCTTTTGTCGGGAAGGGGGTGGACAGTATGATGACAAGGAGGTTGAGGATGAGGAAGAGGTTTTGACAATCCGAGTTATGCAAATAGTACAAGGTAGGTCAGAGCTCCTTGTCTAGTTTCCTTGAAGGTCTTCTCTCCATATGAGCCGAAGGCCTTAGTTATTCCTCTGACTATAAGAGCAAACTCGCACACTTCTCAAAGACAAGCAGTAAGTTTTTGGAGACAGATTGTCCAGTCTCATAAGATAAAACCTTTGCCTAACTGCCTTCTTAATTAGCAAGATTATCTTTCTCACAATGGAGTATGTCTTCTTATCATACAAAGCAAGATGTGCTTTTTCTTTATCTGTCCCCCACCACACCCCACAAAACACACACACACACACACACACACACACACACACGTATTTTTTACTTGAGACTTTTTAAGATTTAGAAACAGATCTGAATAACTCTAAGTTATTCCAATACCTGGACAAAGCTTTAAAGCCACTGCTAACAAGATTTTAGACTGTTAATAAGGTCTTAGGCAAGGCCTTCCTCTTCTTCAGCTTTAATCTTGAAGGGGAAGGAAAAGGACACATTATATTTTATTGTAGCCACAAAATCAAAAGAAACAGTTGTGATTAAAGGACAGAAATAGGAGAATGACTGACTTAAGTAAACATTAAGAAAATAATCCAAAGGATCATTTTAGAAAATGGCAGATGGGAAAGCCAGTTTGCAAAACATTAAGGAGTGACTGGCTGCTGGGGAATTGGTGAGGTTAAAAACCAACAGTGCTTTTGTGAGATCTTAGGGCGAAACTGCGAGAGAAATGGAAAAGCAGCATGACCCATCTTGTCTGGTTATCAATTCAGTACTATCATGTACATGAAACTATTTAGCCAAAAAAACATTAAATAAATCATTTGGGGGAACTTTATAATTTACATTATATCTGTATGTAACACATTACGGATGAAAAAAAATCTACATTTCTTTACAAACCTGAATGAGATATACTGGCCCCTTCCTGACTTTATACTGAAGGACTAAGAAACCAGTCTCATGGTGGGTGCCCAAAATGACGTTACATGAAGAGGCTGAAGCATGTGAGGTAGTGAGAGAAACTTGATTCATCTTGATATTTCTACATAGCCCCAAAAAGCCTGCAACTTCAAAGTAAATGACTGGAAGCTGGATAGTGTGGGCCCTGGCAATTCTGAGGAAACTCTCTTATGCCACCAGGAAAGTAAAGACTGGATCAATTTCTCATACACACTTAAATGCGACCAGACCACTGGAGATACAACTGGGTGCCCAGGTAAAAGCAGAGGCCAAGGTCTAATTCCATGTTCCCAGATATCCAGCAAATTTTTGGAAGCATATGCAAGAAGGATTAAGGCTGTGCCTTTCTACTGTATTCCTGGAGGAGCTGGCACCCTGTCTGATATTTATGCTTCCTTTTCAGAAGCAATTGTAGGTACTTCTGACAGAAAAAAAAAAAACCCGCAATTTAGTGTTCCGCCAAAGTTCTGAGATTATTAAAACCATTTTCCTAATGTCTTTAGTATAATACCTATCATTCTGATCATCCCACGTGTAACATTATTGTTTCTTAAGGTTTCTAATGCGTCTTAATCAGACATTTGGTATCCTAAATTAACCACTATTGAGGCAATTTCATGGAGGTTATATTTCTCAGAATCTTTATTTTAAATAGTTTATTAGGTAAATGTCTGAATATACTGAGCAAATTGATAAGGTAAAAAACATTTGTTTTTATTTTTTGACAAACAAAATTGTAAGTAGTTAGCTAGAACATATAATAGAATTGTTTTGGGTTATATCCTAATGATAGGCAGAGGACATAAAGGTGTAACATGTTTCAAGGTAAACAGTTCAATATGCTTGAAAGTGAGCAGCAGTTGTCTAGAGAATATGTGGCTTAAAGCAAATATTTTTCTAACCCTCGAAAGATGTTAATGATTCATATTAATAATACAGATAAATCTTTGAAATAGCAAACTTTTTTATTTACTCTAGTTTTTAGTAAATGGGTTTGAAGTGCTAACAGTTTTGACTTTTAAAAGAATATTTGGTTATTTCCAGATCTTCTGTGTAACAGAATTTACATATTTACAGAAGTTGAAATACGACCTAATACAATACCAGGAAATACAGGACCCAGTGCTGGAATCGTCACTGTGGTCATTTGATTCTTAGTTTAATTAAAATAAAAATTGAATTTTATATACTGCTATGTATGTAACACAAAATTTACTGATCAAGAACTATCTTGACTAAATAATTCCTTATCCTTTTAAGCTAGTACCTTTTGGAAAAGCCATCATTAAGATTCAGTCCTAGATCAAATCTGGTAAAATAATAAAATGGAAACTATTATTACTATATCATTGAAAATTAAGGTTCCATAAAGTAAAAAGTGACTACAATTTGCAGACCGCTGTTATTAAATTTTAAAATTCTACCTCTTGCTTCTTCTTTCTGCCTGAACATGGCTTAATATATCTTCTAATATGTTTAAAGCCATGCATGCTTGTGGAGGGCTTTGATCTTTGCTTCATCTGGACATAATTTCAAAGTTGCAAGATTGGAACAGTCCTCAATTTCTGAACATCTGCAGCAGGATGCAATAGATATAGGATACAACAGATGTTTGTAAGTTCCAAAAATACATATCTGATATGTTGGTGGAATGTTCACATAAATATTAAGAACAGGAAAATAAAAGGCACATAGCCATACATACTATTGGGTGTTTGTTACCCCCACTTTCAGATACTGTAGGAAATAACTAAGTTTGAATAAATACTTAAGCCTGTTTCCATAACCCTACTCCTAAACTGTTATGCTTCAGTATTATTAAGTTGGGACTTAGGACATTGTATTGTCAGGTCACAAAGTTATATAAAATACAGGAGAAAATTGACACTTATTGGGTGGGCAGAGCAACATTGTTTTGACAGTGAAAAATACCAATTTATAATTTTTAAAGAAATGCATACCTAGCACAGACCACCTGATTACCAAGAGGAAGCTGAAGAGGAGATTCTACTAGAAGTAAGGAAGAGATACTGTTTTCTTGACTGTGTTCATTAAGTTCAAGGTAAGCAACTCTATTTACCAAGAATAAGCCAGCTCTTTTTCATTTGAAAATATGTCTGCCCAGGTAGCCCTGCAGACACAACAATGTTAAAAACAGGTAGCATTATTGCAGCACTTATCGGTACCTTGACTATTCAAAGGTGTTAATATGCCAGATTTCTCAAAGCAATTAATTTTTATCTTACAGAATATTTGTCCCATTTACATAGTTTGGGAAACACAGCCATAAATGTTACAGATTCTCCTTGACTAATGATGGGGTTGCATTTCAATAATACCATCATAAGTTGAAAATATCATAAATGGAAAATGCATTTAATACATCTAACCTACCAAACATAGTTTAGCTTAGACTATCTTAAGCATGTTCAAAACACTTACATTAATCTACAGAGGCAAAACCATCTAACAAGAAGTCTATATATATGATAAGGTATTGAATATCTCATGTAATTTATTGACGACAGTGCTGAAAGTGAAAAACAGAATGGTTCTAAGGACACTCACCATTAACATTCACAGTTGAAAGCACCATTGTAAAGTTGAAAAACGTAAGTGAAACCATCCTAAATTGAGGACTCTCTGTATTTTCTTGGATTTTTCCTGAAATATGTTTCTATGTGTTTCCATCTAATAGAAAATGGAATATGCCATCCAGCAAAATGTCTAAATATTTATTTCAACCCCTGCACGTTTTCCTAAGGCTGTTTAAACCTTAAATTCGAATATTAGGATTGCATATGACATAATTTTATAGTAAAGATTGGTTTAGAAGTCACTAATCTAGGTTTTAATCTAGACTCTACCTAATTAACTAGCCATATGACCTTGGAGAACTAATGTCAACCTTCCAAACCTTAGTTTTTCATCTTTTATATGAGAGTACTAAAATCTACTTTGGCAAACTTGCTGAATTGTTAGAAATCTCAAATAAGGTCATGGTATTGAAACAATTTTAAAACTCTCACATCAAGGGATTATTTTATGCTCTACCAGAAATTATATGTGTCATTTAATGCCTAAGGATAAGAAAAGACTGTAAATATGCATAATGAATCAAGACAGCCATATTAATTTTGATATGTCTTTGTGGGAAAATGCCTATAGTTCTGTATTATTTTATCTGTTTTACATGTGGGGAAACATAAATCTGAAAAGGAAAATCATTACTTCTGGCCTTTTTTTTTTTTTTTTTTT
>NW_016804734.1:652749-656789 GCF_001698545.2 Rhinopithecus bieti | reverse complement strand
GCAGACTGCTGTGTTAGCAATGAGGGAGGCTCCGTGGGCGTGGGACCCTCCCGGCCAGGTGTGGGATATATTTTCCTGGTGTGCCAGTTTGCTTAAAGCGCAGTATTGGGGTGGGAGTTACCCGATTTTCCAGGTGTTGTGTGTCTCAGTTCCCTGGCTAGGAAAAGGGATTCCCTTCCCCCTTGCACTTCCCAGGTGAGGTGATGCCTCGCCCTGCTTCAGCTCTCGCTGGTCCGGCTGCAGCAGCTGACCAGCATCGACTGTCTGGCACTCCCCAGTGAGATGACCCCAGTACCTCAGTTGAAAATGCAGAAATCACCAGTCTTCTGTGTCGCTCGCGCTGGGAGTTGGAGACTGGAGCTGTTCCTATTTGGCCATCTTGCTCCGCCCCCCTACTTCTGGTCTTATTAGGTAGAAAGGGGCATTACTATCTATTCCAGCTCCGGATTTCTGGGAATAAACAAAAACAGACTTTATTTGCACATATGGTGCCTAAACTGTTCTGGAAACCATTTATCTGGTAACATTTGGCAAAGTGTCACTCTACTTGTTAACACCATTAGCATAGAAGAAATTGATCACTCCAATTGCTCTGCTAATCCATTTGACTCTAAGTTAGAAATGACACTATTTTCTAACAGTTCTGTTTGTTATTCTATAAGCATCATTCCAAACATTTGGAGGCTGCAGGTCCCCTAAAAAATGTTTTAGATGAACTGTTAAAAACTTGGCATTGTGGTAAATAAATAGTTTAACAGCATGTTTAGTCTCAAAGGAATTTACCCATATACTATATATATAGTAGTTATTTGAAATTTGGCATAGAAATTTAGTCCCCAATGTATAGGGTCTCTTGGTAAGTCAATTCAAGTTATCAGAAAAAAATGTGGTTGCCACAATGTATGCAAATTATTTTCAATAATGTTGTTTTTACCCTCTCAAGGCTTCATTTTAGTTGTAATTTAGAATATAATTGAATTATTTTGTTATAATTTATTCTACATTCACTAGTACTGCTTTCTACTATTTTTGTTTGTTTGTTTGTTTGTTTGTTTGTTTGTTTGTTTTTTGAGACAGAGTCTGACTCTGTCATCCAGGCTGGAGTGCAGTGACGCTGGCGCCATCTCTGCTCACTGCAAGCTCTGCCTCCCGGGTTCACACCATTCTCCTGTCTCACCCTCCCAAGTAGCTGGGACTACAGGCACCCGCCACCACGCCTGGCTAATTTTTTGTATTTTAGTAGAGATGGGGTTTCACCATGTTAGCCAGGATGATCTCTATCTCCTGACCTCGTGATCCTCCCGCCTCGGCCTCCCAACGTGCTGGGATTACAGGCATGAGCCACCACCTCCGGCTTCTACTATTCTTAAGATTTAGTTCTTTAGGTATAGCTGCATAATTCTAGGTGTTTTCACAAGATACTGAGTATATTGCTTTACTTACCAATCTTTATTTCCTCGTTTTTGGCTCTTTGCAAAATGGGAAAAAAAGAAAAGAGGGAAAAGGTGGTGCTGAAGGTAAAAAAATTAAATTATCTGGTTTAATTAAGTTCAGGCAGTAAACTTAAAGCTTTTATTTAATTTAAACTTAATTCTTTAGTTGTTTTATAATCATGGCTAAAGAATATAGAAGCCAAACATACTTTTAATACCCAGTTACAAAATATTTTGTAGTAAAATTAAAATCTATGTTGTACTAAAACTAAGTATATTGCACATCTTGCACAGGTAATGATAATTGACACATTATTACTCAGAGTCCATGATGTACCTTAGGGTTCATTCTTGGTGTTGTACATTCTATGGGTTTGGACAAATGTGTATGGACATATGTACACCATTGTAGTAACATACAGAACAGTTTCACTGTCCTAAAACTCTGCTATATCTGCTTATTTCTACCTTCCTCCTAATCCCTGATAATCACTGACCTTTTTACTGTCTCCATAGTTTGGGGATTTTTCCAGGAAGACACATAGTTGGAATCACACGGTATATAGCTTTTTCTGACTGGCATCTTTAACTTAGTGATATGTATTTAAGTTTCCTCCATGTCTTTTTATGGCTTGATAGCTTATTATTATTATTATTATTATTTTAGCGCTGAATAGTATTCTGTTGTCTAGATGCATCACAATTGATTTATCCATTGTTCTATGGAAGGACATCTTGCTTACTTCCAAGTTTTGGCAATTATGAATAAAGATACTATAAATATCTCAGTGCAGGTTTTTGTGTGGATCTATGTTTCCAACTCCTTTGGATAAATAAAAAGAGGAAAAGTGCTGGATTGTATGGTAAGAGTGTGTTTAGTTTGTTAAGAAATGCCAAAATGCCTCCCAAAGTAGCTGTACCATTTTGCATTCCCACCAGCAATAAAAGAGGGTTCCTGTTGCTTCACATCCTCAACAGCATATGGTGTTGTCAGTATTCTGAATTTTGGCCATTCTAATAGATATGTAGAAATATCTTATTGTGATTTTACTTAGCAATTCCCTAATCTTTTCATATACTTACTTACCATTTCAATATCTTCTTTAGTGACTTGTCTGTTTAAGTCTTTTGCTAATTTTAAAATCATGTTGCTCATTTTCTTATTGTTGAGCTTTAAAAGTTCTTTGTATATTTTAGATAACAGTTATTTATCAGATGTGTCATTTGCAAGTATTTTCAGTCTGTGGCTTGTCTTGGTCTTCTCTTTACCAGACGCTTTTCTTCTGTTGAAATATTAGCTGTACTTTTAGGGTGATTTGCTATGTATTATTTATTTAATCCATCTTTAAAAAACATTCGTAATATTAGACAAACAAAATTTTCCTATAAGGTTTTAAATATAGAGGTGATCTGTGATTTTTTTGCCAGATAAATTTATATGCTAACTTGAATATTTCTAGTACAGTTTATAAATTTCTTTTAGATGTGTTCATTTACCTAGAGTTAGGTTTTAATAGATACTTCGTAATATATTCATTATTTATTTCATGCAGAACTTGAGTTAGATAAATTAATCTTTATTTTTAACTTTCATAGTTTGGGTAAATGGTAGTAATATTTATTGAGCATCTATTACTTGCTGGGTATATTTTAAGTATTTTATATGAATTATTTTATTCAGCCCTCAAAACCCTAGGAGACAGGGAATGCTATTTTCATCTCCATTTTATGGATGAGGAAATGAGGCAAAAAGAAAGTAAATTTCTGAATGTCATACAACCCATACATGAGTGGAAGAAATAGTGTCCAAATCCAAGCAATAGTGTCCAAATCCAAGTAATGGCTTAGCCATTACGCCACATTACTATATGTCATCTTCCACCTTCTGGAACATTAAAATTCTTGAATTGCTTTTGGTTAACAATATCTTCTTTAGTTTTCTATGTCATGGATTATTTTTTAAAATCAGTGATTTTACAAAGATTAAATTTTGAAGAAAGAGGGTGAAAGTTATCGTTTCATTTAGGCTATTCTTTTATTAAGTGTTCACAAATTTTATAGCCAAAAGTTGAATAATTTTGTATAATTCTATGATTGAGAAAAATTATATTAGGTAATGACTCAATTTTGGGAATTGATGTTAGAAATTTATTGTTAGTCTCTATATTAAAGTAGTATCATTTGTTATTTCTAAAATAATTAAAAGCCAAATAATGCAATTTTAGTGAAAGCAAAATTTTAAAATGCATATGTTAAATGTTGTTTAATGGCTTCTTAGTTCCTCTTATAATTGTTGTTACACTTCACTTAACATTTTTCTGGTTTTCTTTAGTAATTAAGTACTTCAGGCTTTTCCATGCCATTTAAGTAATAATTTTTACACTGTTTTATATTAAGAAATTAACAAGAAAAAGGCTTCTTTTTTTTTAAATACAAGCAAATCATTTTTCAGGCAGTTAACAGGAACAGGATTATATCCTTCAGGAAATTTGTAAGTAATTTTCCTATCCAGTAATAAAATAAAAGAGAGGAGGGTTGCTGAAGTGTTTCCTAATCTTTCATCTTGTCACATTAGGATTCATTTAAATGCCAAAATTCAAAATGTCT
>NW_016804734.1:606754-652523 GCF_001698545.2 Rhinopithecus bieti | reverse complement strand
ACTTCACTTAACATTTTCTGGTTTTCTTTAGTAATTAAGTACTTCAGGCTTTTCCATGCCATTTAAGTAATAATTTTACACTGTTTTATATTAAGAAATTAACAAGAAAAGGCTTCTTTTTTTTTAAATACAAGCAAATCATTTTCAGGCAGTTAACAGGAACAGGATTATATCCTTCAGGAAATTTGTAAGTAATTTTCCTATCCAGTAATAAAATAAAAGAGAGGAGGGTTGCTGAAGTGTTTCCTAATCTTTCATCTTGTCACATTAGGATTCATTTAAATGCCAAAATTCAAAATGTCTCATGTGAAGAAGAAAAAAATCGCACATGTCAATGACCAAATATGCAAGGAAGAGCAATGGGTGCATGTATAGGAAATTTGATTCGATAAGAAAACGGTTTCATTCACTGAAAACATACAATGTTGAGCAAATTTAATTAAAATCTAAGGTACTTAAGGAAAAGATCCACATGTACCTGAAAATGTCTTCGTCGTTGTAATCTGAAGTTATATTTATAATAAATATCTGCCGGTGGTTCGTTAAGTCAACAAATATGTTTAGTACCTACTAATTGCTAGAGTGTCTCCTATCCTCAGCTCTCAACCACAGAGTCCACATGCCAGCTTTGTGAAGCCTGCAGTCTGCTAGAGAAGTGGGGAGAGATGAACAATAAATAGATCAGCATTAAATTAATAAGGTCATTTCAGGCAATTGTAACTTATGAGAAAATAAAATAGGATGTGGTACAGAAGGACTAATGGTTTATATTTTAGTTTTTAAATTAAATGTTAAACACATAAAAATGTTATTATTTAATACTACGTTTATATTATTTATTTCACGTGTATATCACAGATATAAAACCAAAACACACAGCCTCTTAAAATCTAGTGAAGAAATAAAACATTTAAATACCCTACATACCCTTCTAATCTCAAATTTCCCCCTACCCTCACCTCTAGAAGTTGCCACCACTTTTACTTTTGTGTTTATGACTTGCTTAGTTTCCCTAATTATTTTATCACATATACCTGTACCTAAATATATAGTATCATTTTGTACGTTTAATATATTGTATAAATGAAAGCATACTCTTTTTTAATAACATCCTTTTGAGGGTCTATATTTTGTTTTAGACACTCATCTATGTTGATGCATATTCGTTTGTTTTTCAATACTAGGCATAATAATTCACTATATGAATTCATCACAGTGTATCCATTCTACTCTTGATTGGCATTTAGTTTGCTTACAGATTGTTTTTCTCTTTAATTGCCATTACAGCTAATGCAGCTCTGATCCTTCTTGATCATACTTTTGACCTCATACATATGTATAAGTGGTTCTCAATGGGTATGTGCCTAGGTGTAGTTTCTGAGTTACAAAGTATGTTAGTACAAATTTTCTAAATAAATTTTCTGGTTTGTTTCAAGCAGTAGTACTGATTTACAGCAGAAATGTGAACTTAGAAGCAGAATGTTCTACACAGAGAATGCAAGCACAGGCCCTGAGGTAGAATGAGCTTGGTTTGCTCTATGAAGAGAAAGAAAGACAAAGAACTAAAACATAGCAAGACATCTAAAAGCTTAAAAAAAAAAAAAAAAAAAAGGGTTAAATCAGGGCATGATAAGACATTTGAAATAGGAATCAGGAAGAAGAACATAGATTTTATGTACAACACTAAATTCTTGGTACAAATATATATGCATTTATATTATATGTGTGTTCTTGCACTGCTATAAAGAAATACGTGAGGCTGGGTAATTTATAAAGAAAAGAGGTTTATTTGGCTCACAGTTCTGCAGGCTATACAGGAAGCCTGGTGATTGCATCTGCTTCTGGTGAGACCTCAGGAAACTTACAATCATGGTGGCAGACAACAGGAAGCCAGCATGTCACATGGCAAGAGCAGGAGTAAGAGAGAACAAGGAGGTCTCAGACTGTTTGAAACAACAAGATCTCATGTGAACTAATTCAGTGAGAACTCACTCATCACCACAGAGATGGTGCTAAACCATTCATGAGGGATCCACTCCATCGATCCAATCACCTCCCACCAGGCCCCGCCTCCAATACTGGGAATCAAATCCCAGAGATTAGGAGGGGACATCCAAACCATATCAATCGGTAATATTGTTTATATTAAATAGTACATAAATACTGTTTAATAAGGAATTTATGGGCTGCTGCATATTTTATAGAGCAGAAAGACAAATGAAGCCCCTGTTAGCCACTGGAAAATTTTTATTTAGGAACTTCATTCAAGCTATGAAACCAAAGTGAAGAGAATGACAGAAACCAAAGATGCTATGATTATTATTTGGTCATATGTTTACAATTATTACCTCAACAAATGGCATATCTGTTTTCCCTCAAGATGTCACCTTTCATAATCTCTGTATTCCAAGTGGAATCAGTGATTGTATAGCCCGAGCAACAGTTTTGTGCTAAAAGCAGCCAGCAAAAAAGACTTCTCTTAAATGAAAACTTAGCCTTCTATATTTACTTCAGGTTGACTTTATGATGTGCTGATGGAGATTTGGCGGGGGTATACAGCATCTCCCCACAATGCACTCTTTGGCAAAACCACAGAGAAATCATCTATGTATAAAATCATGGTCAGTTATTTCAACCTTCAATGTGTATGTTTTCTTCCATCAGACACAAGTTTAGGATTGGTTAACAAATTATTCATAGCAGAAATTAATTACTGAATTGCAACATCTATGAAGCTGAATAATGCAATGTTGCTTGATTAATTAGTGTACTAACTTTTTTTAATTTTAGACTTGGATGCTTTATTGTATTCTTGTTTCAATTGATAGTTTTTATTATTATTATTATACTTTAAGCTCTGGGACACATATGCAGAATGTGCAGGTTTGTTACATAGGTATACACGTGCCATGGTGGTTTGCTGCACCCATCAACCCATCATCTACATTAGGTATTTCTCCTAATGCTATCCCTCCCCTAGCCTCCCACCCCATGACAGGTCATGCTGTGTGATGTTCCCCTCCCTGTGTCCATATATTCTCATTGTTCAACTCCCACTTATGAGTGAGACCATGCAGTGTTTGGTTTTCTGTTCCTGTGTTAGTTTGCTGAGAATGATGGTTTCCAGCTTCATCCATATCCCTACAAACAACATGAACTCATCCTTTTTATGGCTGCATAGTATTCCATGGTGCATACATGCCACATTTTCTTTATCCAGTCTATCATTGATGGGCATTTGGGTTGCTTTCAAGTCTTTGCTATTGTGAATAGTGCTGCAATAAGCATACATGTGCATGTGTCTTTATAGCAGAATTATTTATAATCCTTTGAGTATACACCCAGTAATGGGATTGCTGGGTCAAATGGTATTTCTGGTTCTAGATCCTTAAGGAATCACCACACTGTCTTCCACAATGATTGAACTAATTTACACTCCCACCAGCAGTGTAAAGGCATTCCTGTTTCTCCACATCCTCTCCAGAATCTGTTGTTTCCTGATTTTAACGATCACCATTCTAGCTGGTGTGAGATGGTATCTCATTGTGGTTTTGATTTGCATTTCTCTAATGACCAGTGATGATGAGCTTTTTTCCATATGTCTGTTGGCCACATAAATATCTTCTTTTGAGAAGTGTCTGTTCATATCCTTTGCCCATTTTTTGATGGGGTCTTGTAAATTTATTTAAGTTCCTTGTAGATTCTGAATATTAGGCCTTTGTCAGATGGATAGGTTGCAAAAATTTTCTCCCATTATGTAGGTGGCTATTCACTCTGATGATAGTTTCTTTTGCTGTGCAGAAGCTCTTGAGTTTAATTAGATCCCATTTGTCTATTTTGGCTTTTCTTGCCACTGCTTTTGGTGTTTTATTCATGAAGTCTTTGTGCATGCGTATGTCCTCAATGGTATTGCCTAGGTTTTCTTCTAGGGATTTTATGGTTTTAGGTATTACATTTAAGTCTTTAATTCATTTAGAGTTAATTTTTGTATAAGGTGTAAGGAAGAGGTCCAGTTTTAGTTTTCTGCATATGGCCAGCCAGTTTTCCCAACACCATTTATTAAACAGGGAATCCTTTCCCCATTGCTTGCTTTTCTTACCTATTTTGTATTTATAGAAATGAGATGTTTAAGATAAAACAGACGGTCAGGCTCACACTTGTAATCACAGCACTTTGGGAGGCAGAGGCAGGCAGATCACGATGTCAAGAGATCGAGATCATCCTGGCCAACATGGTGAAATCCCGTCTCTACTAAAAATACAAAAATTAGCTGAACTTGGTGGTGCACACTTGTAGTTCCAGTTACTGGGAAGGCTGAGGCAGGAGAATTGCTTGAATCCAGGAGGCAGAGGTAAGCCAAGATTGCGCCACTGCACTCCAGCCTGGTGGCAGAGTGAGACTTCGTCTCAAAAAAAAAAGGAAAAAAAAAAAAAAAGATAGACAAAATATTTAAACAAAATACATTGAAAACATACATTATGCCTACTTTTAAAATGAATTATCATTCTTGTCTTTGACTGACATTGCTGCTTGTGTTTTGCAGCACATTTGATTGTATTCCAATAGAATTCTCCTTTTTAAAAGACTAGATAATGCTCTAAAAGTCTAGGACATGGCCTTCATTCTTGATTAGTAAAATTATAATACATTTTAATAATTTTAAGCACTGTAAGGCTAAAGGTGCATACATTTTAAAAGTTGTTTAAATCTAAACTTCACTTTTACCTAAAATATCAACAACAATTTATTAAATATTACAAACTCTAATAGGAGGCAGCAATGTGCCATAGTGCAGTAGTTTAAAACTCTTTTGACCAAATTTCAGTTAGAAAAAAATATTTTACATCATGACTAGTGTGTGTGCACACACTTGTGCCTGCTCACATTCATGCACAAACCTTGTAACTGCATCAAAAGTTTAAGAATCAAAATTTACTATTAATATATGCATGTACCTTAATATAATCTGTTAATCTATTCTACTCTTTTTCCTTCCTTCCTTCCTTCCTTCCTTCCTTCCTTCCTTCCTTCCTTCCTTCTTTCCCTTTCCCTCCCTCACTTCCTCTTTCTTTCCTTCTATTCTATTACATTTCTGAAGTGGTTAAGAATGCTACTCGGATATGTAAGACATATGTATAGCAAATCAGCATATTGTACAATTTGAGTATATACAATTGTTGTCTATCAAATATTTTAAGATTTTAAAGAAGCATTGTTAGGCAAGTTGTTTTATCTCTAGGTGTAAAATGAGAAGAGCAATAGCACACAATATGGTTTTTGTGAGGTTAAATAAGATAAAGTAATCAGCACGATTTATAACTACTGCTAACTGCTCAATAAATGTTAATGATCAGCAAACGTATTTTTAATTTTAAAGGAAAGCAAAAGCAGTTTATTATAAATGTTTAAAGATCATTCGAATAAAATTCTTTATAAAATATCTGACATGAGTCTTTTTTTTTTTTTTTTTTTTTTTTTATATATTATTTTTTTTTTTTTTTTTTTTTTTTTTAGACAGAGTTTTGCTCTTGTTGCCCAGGCTGGAGTGCAGTGTCACGATCTTGGCTCACTGCAACCTCCGCCTCCGGGGTCAAAGCGATTCTCCTGCATCAGCCTCCGGAGAAGCTGGGATTACAGGCACCCACCACTGCGCCAGGCTAATTTTTGTATTTTTAGTAGAGGTGGGATTCACCATCTTGGCCAGGCTGGTCTCAAACTCCTGACCTCAGGGCATCCACCCGCCTCTGCCTCCCAAAGTGCTGGGATTACAGGCGTGAGCCACTGCACCAGGCTGACATGAGTAGACGTTTAAAAATATTTTAATATATAGCATACCATTCTTCTTAGTAGTGTTTACATAAAACTAGTTTAAGAGAAGAAAATTCCGTTCATAAAAATTATGCTTGAACAAGAATGAAAAACATCCTTTCAAGCAGAATGGAAACTTTTGTTCAGAATGGTTTATCGGTATGTAGATACCCAGTGAATCCCTGATAGCTGAGATTGGCCTCCTCCTTCATCACCAGTTATAGAAAAAGCGTTCTAGTTCCGGCCAATATTTTTTATTCATGCCAAACCACAGCTAAGCCTAGACTACCCAGGTGAACTAGGGTTTGTGTGAGGATGTCATGGGTAGCGTCTGTGAAAGTTCCGTCCCGGAGCCAGGAGACCAACGAAAAGTGAGGTTACCTGGAGTCAGAGCGCACGGGCCCCACCTACAGGTCTACCCAGCAACAGCAAATTGTTGCTATGCGGTGTAGGTCCATTGTTGCCAGTTCTGATTTTCTGGCAAAAGGGAGGGAAAATCTGGATTTTTGTGTAACAGCTTTTTTTTTTTTTTTGACAGAGTTTCTCTCTTTTTGCTCAGGCTGGAGTGCAGTGGAGCGATCTCAACTCACTGCAACCTCCACCTCCTGGGTTCAAATGATTCTCCTGCCTCAGCCTCCCAAGTAGCTGGGATTACAGGCGCCTGCCACCATGTCCGCCTAATTTTTTTGTATTTTTAGTAGAGACAGGTTTTCATATTTTTAAATTCTGGAAAATAATTTTGAAAATTAAAACTGTGTGGGCCAAGCAAAACACATTGCTCACTGGATCTGGCCGAAAAGGTGCTAGTTTAAAACCTGTGATATAATTCAGCCTAAAGATTCACACTTGCTGAAACCAGAGGAAGAAAGGGTGCGGGAATTAATTAGATTATTGTGAATAAGAGTTTCTTAATATATTTGGAAAGACCTCCACTTCAAACACTGCATATGAATAATACATGATAATGACATGAATATTATTATACTTTAAACATAGATGAACTACCACATTAAAATAGCTTCTAAATCCTCCTCTTGTTCTTAGTTGCAGAACAAATTTGCATGCCCCAATTACCAACATTCTGGTGTGCATTTTGCAGAAGAACACTTCTACTAAAGAATGTGTGTCATTCAGTGAAGAACATGGCATAACACAGTTTCAAGCTACTAAATTGAAAAATGAATTTTTAACTTTCTCGGTGACAAACATGAGTTATTCTTCAATCTGATTAAGGAGTATGGGTATTTTCCCATTTGTAGATGTTGCACTGTTTTTCTGGTTTAAAAGAAAAGAGGTCCTTAGAAAAATGTGTTACTTATGAATGTGTTAGGTTTCTGTTCAGTTTTAGTAGCTTAGATTACATGTAAAAGGGGACACAATATGTCCTAGATAATACAATCCTATAGAAATCATACATTTCCTAAAAGAAATGATAGGGTGTTAAGTAATTACAACTATATGGTAAGTACATCTCCATTTTACAAGTGCTTAAATAAATATAAATATGCATTCCCCTCTGCTAATTTAGAAATGCATCCCAAATTGCCATAACCCTATAGCTACACTTGCGTTTTTTCTCCTTCTCACTCTCTTGCCTGTCTTTAAATCTGTTTTCAGTAACATGTAATTAACACTCAGCAGCATAACTCAATTGACTACCACTTAATTGTCTCCTCCTAATTAAGTATATAAATCTGTTTGATAAAGGCATCATATACACTTTTACGCGGGTTAGAAGAAACTTTACTTGTTCTAAATCTGAGTAGAATTATTAAGTAGAAATCAAAGATAGTTGGCCATTAAGGCTCTGTAATAACTATTTGTGTGATTTCTTTCCTTCATATTATTCATCAAATATTTACTTAGCATTTACTATGTCCCTGGCCCTAGTATATGCATGATACAGTGGTAAAGTAAAGCATTTATTACTTATACTACACATTTCCACAATTACATTATTCTGCCATTACAGGCCTTCCACAGGCATACCAAATGAAGTACAAGGTATTGCAGTGTATTGTTCAAAACCTGTTAACAATAGGACACTTTTTTTCTTACATTATTTCCTACTCTTCTTTTATGTGTGCCAATGTTCTGGTCACATCTGATTACATTATCAATTAGAATACTTTTATTTGCAAAACATGGTGAACAAGGAAGTTCTTAGTGGGTAAAAAAGAAGTTCCTAAGGCAAAACTTCATCCGACAGGCATGACTTCACTTAGCTCTCATACATTTACGTTTAGTGAGGAGAGAAAACTTTCAGAGTAGCATTAAACCCACCTTTGATGTCCCCCAAGGTTTCATTGGCCAGAATTGAATCACACAGTCATAACTAGCCAGCAGTGAGGAGCAAACTAACAATACAATCTGCCAAAAATTCTTATTGTAACCCAAACTTAACCATTTCTTAGCTCTGCCTCCCTCCATGCCATTCCTTTGAAATGCTTTCTTCTTCTGACTTCTGCGTGTGTTACAGTTCTACATTTCAGCAGTCAACTGTATTCCAAAGCTTTAATATTTCTCTACTTCACAAAGAAAAGTGACTTCAGCATTCTCTATACTTAGTCTGTCCCTATCTTCTCTAATGTTTATGCTTCATTCAGTAGTTGTTAGCATGCTTTTCTTTATTTTCATATCAAATTATAAGCATCCTTGAATGTAAGGGCAGTTAGGTTCTTATTATTTATGGCCTTTAAAACTATCACCACTTTATGAAAATAATGTAGCCATTAAAGAAATATTGATAAATTTAATAAAACTCTAAAATGTTAACCCAAAGATCTTTAAAAATATTTGAAGTGATTTACAAGTTGAAACTAGAACAAGATATGGTAGATAATAATAATACAGAATAGAGACTATAGAAAAGAAAATTGGCTAGCATAGAAAACCTGGATAAGCACATCACTGAGGTTGGGTATTAAATTGGTTTGAGAGCTTTTGAATAACTAGGTGAAAAAAGGAAAACAAGCTGGATTAAACAGGTGTTGCATTCTGTCAAGTGTGACTTAAAAAGTCATATTTTCCTGTAAAGAAACTCAAGGTGTGTATATTCAATACATAGATAAATTACACCAGTTATTGATTCATAATCTCTAACTTTTTACTACTGTTCCCTGAAAGAATCTTAAAAACATGATTTGTTCCTGTCTTCTTTTACTCTATAATTGGAAATTAGCCAACCAGTCACAATGTAGTTACTGTTGTAGAAGCTGCCATTCATTGTACAGCTAGTAACATGGACAATACACAGCTATTCAATAGAAACTTAGTTATTTCTCTAAAGTATCAGAAATATGACCACATAGTGGACATTATTAATATTTTAAGTGTAAATATATACTGGCACCTACAAAAAATAATTAATTCTGCATCCTCTCTTTTCTGTATCAAAGTTAATGTGTTTCAACAAAGTTGTTACAAAACAATAAATATGTCTAGGGCAGGGTTTCTCAACTTCAGCATTATTGACATGTAGTGACAAATAAATTATATGTTGTGGGGGACTCTCTTGTGCACTGTAGGATGTTTAACAGCATTGCTGATCTCTACACCTTCTCAGTTGTAACAAACAAGAAATGTCCCTAGGCGTTGCCAAATGAATCCTATAGAGTAAGACTGCCCCTATTTGAGAACCACTGTTCTAGAGCCAACCCTACCTTCCTAGAATTACATTGGGAGCTGCAGTTAAGCCCAAGTTAAGAAAGTTGCACAGCATAATCCAATAAGAAACCATATGAATACTGAAGTCTCTTATCTGATCATTGCTGCAGCTATCATTAAAGGTCATAGCCATTATCTAGCAGAGATTCAAAAGGTAAATATTAGGAAGAAATGATAAATCACTACTTCTATTTGGAGCAGGAAGTACAGGGATGGAGAGTAGAAAGCCGTAATGTTGGAGAATACAGTGGCATAGGAAAACATTAAATAATCAAAGATTAAATTATTGATAATAAAAATTCCTGAACAAAAATTAGTCCTGCAGCATGTTTGTCATTGTAGTACAATGATTGCATAAACTACCATCCACTCAAACTAGCAGTACTCAATCTAGTAGGCCGTTTGTCTTAATAGCATTTTTCTCATTGTGGACACTCTCCTCTGCCTTTGAATTCTCTGGTTCATACACAATTTTTTCCCCCAAGTCTGAAACATCTCTACAGCTCATATAATCCCCTTTCTCTCTTCTATATAAGTGTGTATATCTAACAGAGTAGAGCTACAATATCATATATTGATGAGTGGTGTCTTTTACACATAGAAAGCAAAAAAAAAAAAAAATCTTCCTTCACTTTGAAACATTGGATTATATAAAATTAGTTAATTCCTAACTTACCCTCACTTCTACAAGCTTAATAACTTGTTTTTGTATTATAACTGATAAAAAAGATGTTTATTAATAAAAAGATTGCTATCTGTTGATGAATGGATCAATCTGTATTTGTTAATAGTCATAATTTTTACTTTCTACCTTCATTATCTCCTAATTCCATCAGTGAGTATTTGAAACAGTTGCTGTAATACTGAATAGCTGATCATGTGCATGATGTTTAAAATTTCTTCTGACATCTTTGCCATAGTATGGGCTTGCATTTCTCTGAAATGTTGAATTGTCCTGAGGCCTCTAAATTAGAACGTATTTATCTTTTTAAATAAAGTTCTAATAGAAACGTATCACAGACAGATTAAGTTTCTATGAATCTCTAGAACGTTTGTTCTTTGTAAATCTTTACATAGCCTTCTGAAAACATGCACAGCTTGATACAGATTTACTCAGATCATTGTGTTATGTTGATGGGTTTCCTTTGTGTAACCTAATTCTACAAAGTTTTCTGCATTAAGCGCTGAGTGACTGATCTAGAACAAATGTGCTGCCTGAACCATTTGAGTATTAAAAAATGAGGCACAGATATTCCTAAAGTCTTTGAAAGAGTTCCTCTTTTGCTCTTCGACTGATTTCCACATTACAGATAGACAGAAAAAAAATATTTTAAAACTCCATTTCTGAGTTAAAAGTTTGCTAAGAAAAAAATATATATACCATGAACTTCCATATACCAATTTTTGAACCTCATAATGTGAATAGAAAAAAAATAACTATTAGAGAAAGAATATAGGTACCAAAGCACTTTTGCATATCTGTTCTAATATCAGAACATTATGAAAAGGCTTTAATCACAAATCACATTCAAAATATTCATCCAGAACAAGTCTGATTTTTGTCTTCTTCTGAATTGCAAAATATAATGGTGAGAAATAAAAATCATCAACTAAAACTTCAGAATATTTAAAGAGAAGTAGAGCTAAACTTTTCATCTAGGGTTATCTCAAGTGTACCACATAATATTCAAATACTAAAATAGCATATGTCTATATCTGTATGTCTATCCTTCTATATATATAAATATATCATCCAAACCATATTTAGTGTATTTTGGATTCTTCAAAAGGAAAAGCAAACAGATGTTCTTAATGTCAAAGAAATTTTAAAGATTTAAAATTAGTAGTACTTTTGCTTATCAAATATATTAGGTTTAAAGGACATATCATTTAGGCTGACACATAGTATTCATTGAGCATTAGGTGAGTCCTATAATGTTATGTGGAAACATTTTGTATTTAATCTTCAACTAAGAAAACCAGATACTTAATATAACATGATAATGCTGAACCATCCACATCTGTATCATCTATTATCTGTTCCATCTAGTATGATCACTTTTTAAAGTTTATCAAATAATTTTATTCATCTACTTAAAAGTCTTTACTATCTTTTCATGCACTTAGAATAAAATGTACAGTCTATTCTATATAGACAGGCAAGCCTGTCTCTTCTAAATTCTTATCTAGCCCTTGCCTACCTTTCTGATTACTTCCTGCCTCCCATTTCCATCACTACGCTTTGCAGACATAAAATACCAGCTCAGGTCCTCTACATGGGAAAACAGGCTCTTTTATTGACTGATTTCGTAGGCTTCAAATCTTAGTTACAATGACACTTCTTGAAGAGGCTTAGTGTCACTCCCTTATCCGACTTTTCCTCAACACTTCATAGAATTTACCACAATTTATAATATTGATAGATTGTGACAGTTGCATTCATAGGACAATGGTCATTGTGATGATTATACTAATGTAAGCAAGGTAACATTGCAAGGATAATTTTAAACTCAATTTTCCTTAGGTTTGAAACAAATGTGAAGGTAGACATGATATTCACTTTCCCACATACATTTAAAATACCTATAGGTATACATAGATGTAGCATTTTGCTTACAGAGAAAATTGCAATGAATATATCATATTGTCTGTCCAGAGGTCTTAAGCATTATCTTGGTTTCTAACATCAACTCTCCAACTTAATAATCACAGTCATATATACACTTATGTTTTCATGATTTTAAAACAGGAAACATCTTTGAAATGTTTATGATTCTATTAAATTTAAATTGAGTTAAAGTTGGCACATAATTAAAATCACAATATGTTACAGTATTTTTTTTAAATCAGCTATATATTGAGCCCTGAAGATTCCAAAATTGGCCAGGTATAGTGGCTCACATCCATAATCCCAGAAATTTGGGAGGTGAAAGTGGGAGGAGTGCCTGAGCCCAAGAGTTTGAGATCAGCCTGGGAAACATAATGAGACCTTGTCTCTACAAAAATTTTTTTAAACCAAACATGGTGATGCATGCCTGTGATTTACGTGAATTCAACTGAATTTCTCTCCTTTAACTTAGTTGCTATTTTTCCAAACAGCAATTCAAAATGACTGAATTTCTCTATTTGTGTATTTTATTGTCTTTGGCATTCACAAGAGTGAACCACAATGTAACCAAAATAAAATGTAATTGTGATTCATTTCCATATGTGGTTAATGGCCCATGGCAAAATTTTGATGATAACTCATCTTTACTGAATTATATTGGGTTATTATGGAATCAGGAAGACATCTAGAACTATCATCATTCTTTAAGATGGGCATTTTTTTCTTCTCAGAGTTGACGTCAGCAGAAGGCATCCTGGACAGAAAATGAATCACCAAAGAGTTTATGCTTCATTTTATAAAGAACTTCAATACCAAATTTTTAAAAATAAATTTTATTGTTTAGGATGATAGTATAAATATACTTTTAAGTGCTGTAATGGAAAACATAAGACTGCATTTCTGTGGAAGAGAGTGACAATATTTCCCACTTAATCAAGGGCTCCCTGTCCTCAAATAAATGGTTCTGTAGGTGACATATAGTAAGTGATTTGGTCCTTTCTACACAAGATTTTTCACATCAAGTTTTTATGAAGGAATATTACTACAAGGAATTTTACTGAACTGGAAAGTGTAAGTGAAGGATCATTGATGAAATGTGTTGCAATGAGAGCAAAATGTGAAATGTTGCTGAACTAAAATGAACTTTGTTTTGTCTCCAGGGCAGTCATGACTTAATGAAGTACAGCTATAAGCAAGATAAGTCAGACTTTGCACAGAAAACTGACAATGAAAGCGGTTACATAGGAAAAATCCCACAAGTAGCCCCCTAAGTAGATTGTGTGTGTGTATGTATATGGTTGTGCATATGTTTTATGTATATATATGTATATACATTCATACATTTATGTGTATATACAGTATACATATTATAGATAGATGTAAAGATTTTCATTTTATGAAAACATCTTAAATATTTGGAATGCTTTTGTTACACAGTTATTGAGAGATCAAAAGCCCATCATTTTAACATCAAATAGCATAACTTGCTTTTTTTTATTAAAAATACTTGCCCTTACTATGTCTTTTCTGAGGCTGTTTATGTTTTTTTCTTTCAAGAGATGCTTGACAGCTGCTCCCTGGAGAGGAACTCAGACTCCTTAAATTTTTATTAGGCTACAGTATTTGAAATTTGGAAAGTAGACATTAGTCTTTGAGGTGCAGTGTTTGATGGTATGAATCTTTTAAGCTGTAGTACTGCAAGAGAAGAATTTAGAGATTAGCTGCAGACCATTTGTCAGGGGAGACTGAAGCATTTGTGAACAATAAATAGTGAAAATATACTTGCAAACTTTTCATTAGACAATATAGGGAAATCTTATTGTGTGTTTTTCAGGTTTCATTGCTATATCAAATAACATAGCTACTAAGGTTATAATGGATTTTTTCCCCCCATTTGGTTCTCATTTTCAGACAAAAGAAATGTCTTCCTGGCTAAAGTTGCTTTGTATTACAGAAGTAGTATATAGCATAAATTGCTATGAAAATAAGCAAGAATATGCAAAGTGAATAAAGAAATATCGAAATGAATAAGGAAATAAGGGTAGCAAGAACTGGAGGGCGTATGTGCTAACATTACATTTTGGAATCAAAAAAAAAAAAGGCTTGTGGTGTTTTCAGAGATGAAAGTCAATCTTAGTGAAATCTATTTTGTAAGCCTTAGAGAAAGGAAAGAAAGTTATTCCTTTAATTTGTTTCCTTACAAGTGTTTCTGTCTTCATTTATAATCTAGCTACAATACTTTGAAACACCTTTACATAATAACATAAACTATCAGGAGGCTAAATTTAAGGCACATACTACTTATTTTAAGTACCTAGACTGAGAAGAACATTTACTACATTTAACTAGTTAAGGTATAAAGAGCAGTGGTACAGGTCTTGGTAGAAAAGTTCTTTTTAAACATATAACATCATTCTCTGCTTCTTTTCCACTTTAATGCATACATGGGGTAAAGGTGGCTGAAACTTGTTATTTGCTAGATAGTGACTTTAGGAATACCATTTAAGCCAGTTAGTTGACTTAATACTATAGTAAATGTTTTGAACTAACAGCTATATCTGGAACATTGTATTTCTCTGGGAAAGCTATCTAGGAGATATTTCTGGCATGGTCAGCTGGGCTCCCAGAAATATGTTCAGCCTTGTTGCCTGTGTTTTCTTTTTGACCTAATGTTTTGCTTTCTTTTGTTTCCTTCTTTTAATGCTGCCCATTCTGTAAATGAAAGTCAGATGATGTAATTTGAATGGAACACTTAGAAACCCCTTTCACGCAATGACTCTGTATAACTAGTCATTTGTCAGGGAAAAGGGTGAGATTTTCTCTAAAATTAACAGATTTGAGAGTAAGATTCCATATTTAGTGTATCAAAGGTAATTGTTTTAGGAATGATATTAATTTTAAAATCGTCTAATATAAAACATAAGGGGTTCTCACTTAAGGAGGTCTTCATATTTAAGAGGTAAAATACAGTTTGTAGTGTGCAATTTTGAAAAGTATGATGTTGATAATATTGACAAAGTCTGACTTTTGCCCAAAATTTGTGATTAATGTCAAAATTTAAAACAAAACATTACCAAAAATAGTACTATTGAAAAGCTATGTGGCAAGTTAATTATAAACTACATTTACTATATTTCTGCACTATAGTACCACTTACTCTAGAAAATATAAATATCCCACTATCATTTGCATAGATTCATTTTAAATTGCATGATTTTAAAAATTAAACTTTGTCTTTCTACATAGTCTTATTTAAGGAATATATGTATATTTATATATGCAATATAAATGTAGAAATAGATATATATATATATTCCTTAAATGAAATGTAAAAGCCCTGTATTTTAATTACATATTACACTAATGTGAGAATTTCAAAGGCACTTGGTGAGTGGTGGACCTGAGGATGTGTGGATGTGTTGGAGAAAGAAACGGATGTTTTAGTGCAAAGCCAATCTGACCAAAGTGCTGTGAACAAGATTTTTAGATCATTTATATTCAAGGATGCGTCTTAACAAGATGCTTATTTAACTAAAACATAGACGCAAAACCAGTATAACTTGGTAGCCTTAGAACACGTTTTCTCCCTCTTTCTCATCATTACGTATTAGCATATTAAGGAAAATAAACAGTGTGGTGTATTTTATATGACATCTCCACTTGTGCTTATTAATAAGTATTATAAGTCATTATTAAATATGATTGATGAAAGGTTTTTTTTAAAAAAACAGAACTCATCAATGGGTTTAGATAATTCAGATATTCATTTTTTTAAATGTGCTTTGAATTTTTCCACCAACAATAGTTGACATAACCACCCTCCACTCAAAAATACCAAAAGGAAACAAAATGCCTAATACAATGATGGTCTTCAGTAAATGTTAGAAATTTGTAGTAAAGAGAGTTTGGACAAGATACTTGCAATGTCTCTTTAAGCTCTAATGCTGCTGGGAACTTTTACTTGCAACCTAAATCTCTTCATCTGCTGGAAATTGATTGCCTTGATCATGTTTTCAGTGGTCTCTTTTCCAAGCATGGGGAAGAAGCAAGGAAAGAATTCTGCAAGGAGATTGAAAACCGGTTGGGGGCAGAGAGTGATAAAAGTTTTTAGAAGCAGCATCGTAAGTGTATGTAAGATATTTCCTTAGATCTCTTCCTTTCCACCCTTAGAACACTCACTCCCCACTATTTTCTTTAATACTGTTTAGTCTTAAACATCAACCAGGATTCTAACACCACTTACAAAAATTACTTATTTTCTTCTGCCTTAAATAGAAAGTACATCGTCCAGCCCACAGGTCCCTTCTATTATGGGGCTTCTGGAGGGTCGTAAGTAGAAGAGAGTATTGGTGACAAATGAAATGCTGTGTCTAAATGGCTTTAAGATTGGATGAAAGAACAGCAGTTTGCTTTGTGTTTACTTACCTTGTTAAGTGTGTTTTCACTCATTCCTCAAATCAATTATAGTTTTTACTCTGCTTTTATTTTCAGGGGTTAACCAACAAAATTTCACACGAGTTTCTCAAATGTGAAGAAGAAAATTTTTGTTTAAAGACTTCGTAAAGTAATACATTTAATGTAGAATTTATTTGAGCATGTATTCCTTGAATGCTCACTATGTATCTGAAACTATAATGTATATTATGTGGAAATAAAATATAAGTAGAAACCAAATCCCAGAAGTTTATAAAGCTGGGTGAAAGAAGAGATAATATTTCTAACCATATAAACATTAAAGACAATATAAAATAGAATATCATTGAAATGCCCTAGAAAGTCATTGTGATATATTACCTTGCTACTCAGTGTTGCCTATGGATCAGAAGCCCCAGGCATACCTTGGTGCTGTTATAAATGCAGAATCTCAGACCCTGTTCCAAATCTACTGCGTCAGAATTTGCATTCTTGCAAAATTCTCAAGGTGTTTGTGTGTACATTAATGTTTGAGAGACACTTAATTGGAATAGTGTTATTTTGTGTGGGTATAAATGTGTTTTATAGAGTGAGAGACTGGAGGAGGTGATAAGGGGAGGCAAGACCGGATATATGTACCATAGTTTGAAAAAGTCATTAATCAAACAATCAAGGCTTAGTGTAGATGGCAGTTTATCATGTCCTGGCTCCTGAACTCCACCTTGTTATCAAACGGTCTGCATTCCTTAGGACTTTCCCATCACTTTCTATTTTAATCCAGGCCATGGTAAGCTCCTTACAACTATTGGGTGCACCTAACTCTTTTCAGTCTCCTTTTTTAAAAATTGTGTTTTTGCAGTCTTCGAGAAGTACAAAATGAAGAGATACAAAAAATTCTTCTCTGGTTATTAGAGAAGAATTCTTTACTGAATAACTCCTGAGTCAAATCAGGAATAGCCAGGCTGCTATTCATCCAGTATAACCTGGGTAGTATTGCATCTGTTGTAAAATATCTTCACCAGCTCCCTAGGAAATGGCTACTACCATAGAAGTAAGACAACTTATTCTGAATTCCTGGCACTTTGAAAGCCAATTACAAAATAAGATATTTGTGAGGTTTTTTTTACTCTTAATATCTATACGTCTGTAAGTAAGATTAAATTTTGGTCTATTTTTCAAGTGTTACTTAACCAAAGACAAATTAGTAAAGAGCCAAATCCACAGAAATACCAATTTGCAGTCAATTTTAAATTGAGAGAAACATTTGAAAAACTCAGTTCTGACTATAATGTTTTAAGGGTCATATTATATTCACTAAGCTCAACAACTAAATTTTATAAATTACAGTTTGCTCTGATTATACAGTCAAAAAAGAAAAACAGGATCTAGTGAATATGTGGGCAATGGAAAAGAGAAAGAAAGCCCAACAAGGTAAGAGATTTTCTAGAAGAGGTGGGGAGACAAAGAAATATTTATAAAGGGAAGATCATACAGAAGAGAAAAAATTGAGACAAGCAGCAAGAGACAAGTTCCCTAGGCTATGAGGCTGATGTGTTAATCAAGTTAGGCGGCTGGTTGGATTCCACAGTGTATTTGTACTATAGTCATCAAAGTAAGTTATCACCTGCTATCCCTAACCTTTGAAATTCCAACGAGCTTTTCAGCAATTATCCACTAGCCACTGCTCTTCAGCTATTATTATTATGCTTAACCTTCGCTAGGCATTTAACAAGATGCCATGACAGCCTCCATGGGGAATTGATTTCATTCTCTTAGATGCAGCATTAAAGCCACAGCAGTATCATTTCATGAGTACTTAAAGTGAGCCAGATGAAATCAATTTCTTACGAGATTTTCTTTTTTATGCAAAATAGACATACCGTTTTTAAATATATTCCTGATTTTTAGCATGAATTATTTTTCTTTTATTCATCTCTAGAACCCCAGAATAAACACACAAACACACACACACTCACGTGCTCTACAAACAGAAGCCATTACTTTTTTACTCTCAGTTTGTATTTAGAATAGTTTCACACTTACAGAACAATTTTAAAAATTAGACAAAGAAATTCATCCAGATTTTCAAATGTTAAAATTTTGCCACATTTACATTCTATCTCGTTTGTTTTTTCTCAGCCATTTGTGAAGAAGTTGTAGACCTGTAGATCCTTATTTCTCTCTCCTAAATACATCAGTATTCCTCTCCGCCTCCCCCCACCCCAAAAAATAGGAAATCCTTTTACATAACCATGGTAATGAATAACTTAAACTTTTTTATTATTAAAAATATTTGGCATTCTCTAACAATGAATTTCTTATTTACAATAAAGAATATTTCTTATTTAGCATTGTTCTTTCCACAAGAGCTTTTCTTCAGTTGCTAACATCTCATTTCTTCACATTCATCCTTATACTTCTGTAAAATATTTTTTAAGAAATGACTGCAAAGCATAAAACTTTGAGTGTGAACACTTTTCTCTCTCCTCTAAATATTTATCATATCTCCTTCCTGCAAGTCAATATAATAGTGTTATTCATCTCCTCAAGCCTTTATCCTTTGTGTTACAAACAATTCTTTTAACTATTTTAAATCGTCCGATTATATTATTATTGACCATAGTCACTCTGCTGTGCTATCAAATACTAGGTCTTATTCATTCTTTCTATTTTTTTGTAACCATGAACCATACTCACCTCCTGCCCACAACCCCTCTAGTACTCTGCCCAGCCTCTGATAACCATCCTTTCACTCTCTATCTCCATGTTTTCAATTATATTGATTTTTAGATCCCAATAAGTAAGTAGAAAGGAGAGGTGACAACATGCTAGCAGCCCTGGCTCTTGGTGCCTCCTCAGCCTCAGCATCCACTCTGGCAGTGCTTGAGGAGCCCTTCAGCCCACCACAGCATTGTGGGAGCCCCTCTCGGGGTTGGCTAAGGCTGGAGTCCTCCCTCTACTTGTGGGGAGGTGTGGAGGGTGAGGCGCGGGCAGGAACCGAGGCTGTGCCTAACACTTGCGGGCCAGCGTGAGTTCCAGGTGGGCATGAGCTCAGCAGCCCGGGGAGTGAGGGGCATAGCACCTGGGCCGGCAGTTGCAGAGGGTGCGCCAGGTCCCCCAGCAGTGTCAGCACACCCACACTGCCCTCGAATTCTTGCCGGGCCTCAGCTGCCTCCCCATGGGGCGGGTCTCGGGACCTGCAGCCTGCTATGCCCGAGCCTCCTCCCACCTCACACCATGGGCTCCTGGGCCTCCCCGACAAGCTACCAGCACCGCTCCCTGCAGGGCAGCACCTGGTCCCATCCACTGCCCAAGAGCTAAGGAGTGCCAGCACACCATGTGGGACTGGCAGGCAGCTCTGCCTGCAGCCAAGGTGTGGGATCCACTAGGTGAAACCAGTTGGGCTCCTGGGTCTAGTGCGGATTTGGAGAGCCTTTATGTCTAGCTGGAGGATTGTGAGGGCGCCAATCAGCACTCTGTGTCTAACTGAGGGTTTGTGAATACACCAATCAGTACTCTGTATCTAACTAACCTAGTGGGGACTTTGAGAACTTTTCTCTCTAGCACTCTAAGGGATTATAAATGTGCCAATCAGTACTCTGTGTCTAGCTCAGGGTTTGTAAATGCACCAATCAGCACCCTGTGTGTAGCCCAAGGTTTGAAAATGCACCAATCAGTACTCTAGATCTAGCTAACCTAGTGGGGACTTGGAGAACTTTTCTAACATTCTGTGTCTAGCTCAGGGATTGTAAACGCACCAATTGGCACCCTGTCAAAACGGACCAATCAGCTCTCTGTAAAATAAACCAATCAGTTCTCTGTAAAATGGACCAATCAGCAGGATGTGGGTGGGGTCAGATAAGGGAATAAAAGCAGCCTGTCAGAGCCAGCAGTGGCAACGTGCTTGCATTCTTTTCCACATAGTGGAAGGTTTGTTTTTTTGCTCTTTGCAATAAATTTTGCTGTTGTTCACTCTTTGGGTTCATGCCGCATTTATGAACTGTAACACTCACTGCAAAGATCTGCAGTTTCACTCATGAAGCCAGCAAGACCACGAACACACCAGAAGGAAGAAACTGTGGACACACCATCTTTAAGAACTGTAACACTCACTGTGAGGGTTGGCGGCTTCATTCTTGAAGTCAGTGAGACCAAGAACCCACCAATTCTGGACACAGAAACATGTGATGTTTGTCTTTCTGTAGTCATTTCTGTTTTCACGGAGAAAATATTGACCAAATGTTAAACAACCTAACAGTGTAGACTGTGTTTTCTTTACCTTTTCCTTTTTTCTACTGAATTGCATGAAGTGCTGTGAAATCAGCTCTAAATCTGTGATGGAAAACTTTATGAATAATATTTAGTCTAATGGATCATAGCCTAGAAATGCAATGACAAAAAAAAAAAAATCACCATATAGCTGTTACTCACAGTTAGAATTTAACATGTCAGAACTACAACATTTCCCAAAGGAAAGCATTATTTTATTTGAGTCCAGAGAGAAGGAGCAAAATATTTAATTCATGCTATGTGCTTGTATAAAAATTTGTTTTATTGTGATTCAAGATGTCTACGATTGTGTTACCAAAACTCTAGGAGTTTAGTTTAGGTCTTGGTGCTTGCCACACAGAAAGCTAATCACTGAGACAACTAGTATTGCTAGTGAAAAAGGCTTTAAGCAGATGTTGCAGCCAAGGAGATGGGAAATCACTCTCAAATCCATCTCCCCCACTGACTAAAATTAGGGGTTTCTGTAGTAGGGAAGAAATCCAACAATATATAGGAAAAGAAAGAATGGGCGGGGTAAAGAAGAAAGGCTAGTCAACAGGAAGCAGGTGGCCAGTGATACAATCATGACAGGACTAGCGTCTCATTTTCCAGTTGCGGTGATCTGGTAAGTTTCAGCTCCTTAATACTATCTGGGGGGGTCTGGTGGTAAGTTTCCTGAGAATGGGACTGATAGAAGACAAATATAACTTTCTCAGGTTTTAAGGCTGGGAGGATCAATTTCTATATGTATTAAAAGAAACCATAAATATCAGTTCTGTGGCACAATTGGACTAGTTTCAATTGTGAGCCTCACTTTCCACTTGCTTGCACAAAAGTGGGAATTCTAGGGTTGGAAGAGCTCATATGGATGGTCCAAATCCCATCTAATACACGAATCGTCAGCATTAACTCAACAATGACAGTTAACTCCTGGGATAGTTAGATAAAAATACAGCCAAAACTAGTTTTGGGCATTTTAGTTTCTAAACTGAGGAACAACCTGACCCCTCAGAATTCTGTATTCATATGTGTTAGATATGATTTTTTGAGCAATATGAATGTGGTTATATCATACCTTTCACACACACATGGAATTAAGAACTCTCATGTTGTTAGGTTTTTTCTCTTTCTCTAGGCTCTGTTTAATCAGTTCTTCTGTCTCTTACTAATATGAAATGGTTTCCAGATAGTAACATCATTCTCTATTTTGTGTCAATAAAACATCTAGAAGCGATCTGTGTAATCCAGTTATGGATTGACTTTGGAGGGACTGTAACTTCTCACTAATCAGAAACTATTGCCATTGGTTCAACTTTGAGAGCAGTTGCTTGACATTTTTCATTCATTAATACAATGATTGATAAAATCATTATGTTTGTTCTGCCTTTTAGGAGCGACTACTATCAACTGAATTATGTCCAATTCTGTAACTGTGCAATTGATTTCTTGAATATAATCAAGATTTTATATTCATTATTCTAAAATTACTTTTTTATTTTCTGAAGAAGCTTTTGGGTTACCCTCAATTAGAGAATGACTGTGGATCCTAACCATGAATTAGCACTAAGAAATGAGACAAGTTTAAAACAGTCCTATGACTGTTCTACCATCTTGTGAAATGTGAGCTTCCCATGGAAGCTAGTGTGTTGCCATAGCCTGTAATTCAAGGAAGAGACATCTGATTAAATGAGGATGAGAGAAAAAAAAACAAACATTGCTTTAATTCTGTGGCTACTCTCTGTCAGGCACAGGATTAGGTAAATTAAATATCAGTTTTTATTGACGCTTAACTCTGAGAGGAAGATATAAACAGCCTTTGTACGCTTCCATGCTAGATTTAAAGCCTAGAGACTTAGACTCACATCTTTAGCCACTATTTTTTAGCTGTGTGTTCACAAGCAAGTTCCCTGGATCTTCATTTTAAAGTGGAGAAAAGATGAAATTAAACCTTACAAAGAGAATTTTCATTAACAAGTACTGTTTATATTAAAGGTATCACTAGCTACAGGATACCACTGTCTACTAGACTAGATTTCTTTTTTTCTAGGTGGAGTAGAAAATATTCTAAGAATAAGAGCATCAACCTTGTTCTTCAGGTTAGGAAGTTCCCCCCTTTAAACATTTTTTCTCCTTTCATGAGATTCACTGCCCATGGATATTTCTAAACTTAATTTCTCTCATTGAACTTTTGTTGTTTCTTAAACATACAAAGTAAATTTCCATGGCTTCAAAGGAACATACTGCAAAATAGGAACCATGTCTATGCCAAATCCAGAGCCAGTATCATACTGAATGGGCAAAAACTGAAAGCATTTTCCTTGAGAGCTGGAACAAGACAAGCATGTCCATTCTCACCATTCCTATTCAATATGGTACTGGAAATGCTAGTCAGAGGAATCAGACAAGAGAAAACAAAACATTCAAATAATAAAATAAAAAGTCAAAAATAAGTGGCATTTCTAGAACCTAGAAAACTTTTGTTTTCCCTTTTGTTACATCTTGAAGGGTCTTCTTAGTTGGTAATGTTTCATTTATTTACTATTTTCCAACTTTTATTTTGGACTCAGGGGTACGTATACATGTTTGTTACCTGGGTAGATTGTGTGATGCTTAGGTTTAAAGTATGAATGATCCCATCATCCAGATACTGAGCATAGTACCCAACAGGTTTTCAACCCTTGCTTTCCTCCTTCCCTCCCCACTTCTAGCAGACCCCAGTGTCTATGGTTACCATCTTTATGTCCATGAGTACCTGATGTTTTGCTTCCACTTCTAATTGAGAACACACAGTATTTGGCTTTTTGTTTCTGTGTTATTTCATTTAGAATAATGAGCTGAGCTCCATCAACAATGCTGCAAAGGAAATGATTTTGTTGTTTTTAATAGCCATATAGTATTCCATGGTATATATGTACCACGTTTTCTTTATCCAGTCCACCATTGGTGGGTACCTGAAACTGATTCCATGTCATTGCTATGGGGTATAGTGCTGCAATTAACATATAAATGCATGTGTCTTTTTGGTAGAATGATTTCGGTTTTTTAATATGTATACTCAGAAATGGGATTGCTGGGTGAAATGATACCTCTGTTTTAAGTTCTTAGAAATCTCCAATCTGCTTTCCACAGTAGCTGAACTAATTTACATTCCCACCAACAGTATAGAAGTATTCCCTTTTATCTGCAGCCTCATCAGCATCTGTTGTTTTTTTCTTTTTGACTTTTTAATAGCCATTTTGGCTGGTGTGAGGTAGTATCTTATTGTCATTTTGATTTGCATTTTTCTGATGATTATTGATGATGATAATTTTGTGTATGTTTGTTGGCTACTTGTATGTCTTCTTTTGAGAGGTGTCTGTTCCTGTCTTTTGCCCATTTTTTAATGAAATCACTTAGCTTTTACTTGTTCAGTTGTTTAAGTTCCTGGCTATTAGATCTTTGTCAGATGCATGCTTTACAAACATTTTCTCCCATTCTGTAGGCTGTTTACTCTCTTGATAGTTTTACTTTCCTGTGTAGGAATTCTAGTTTACTTAGGTACCACTTGTCAATTTTGGCTTTGTTTTGCTTTTCTTCTATTATTCTTACAGCTTGAGGTCTTTCTTTTAACTCTTTAATCTATCTCGGTGAATTTTTCTGTATTGCAAAAGGTACAAACTGTTTTATTCTTGTGCATATAGCTTGCAAGCTAATCCAGGATTATTTATTAAATAGGGAGTCATTTCTTTATTGCTTGTTTTTGTCAACTTTGTCGAAGCATAGATGGTTGTAGGTGTGTGTTTTTACTTCTGGGTTCTCTATTCTGTTCCATTGGTCTAAGTGTCTTGTTTTTGTACCAGTACCATGCTGTTTTGGTTACTGTAGCCTCATATAATAGTTTGAAGTTATATAGTGTGATGCCTCTGGCTTTGTTCTTTTGCTTGGGATTGCTTTGGCTATTCAGGTTCTCTTTTGGTTCCACATTAATTTTAGAATAGCTTTTTTCCAGTGCTGCGTAAAATGACATTGGCAGTTTGATAGGAATAGCATTGGATCTGTAGATTGCTTTGGGAAGTATGGACATTTTGATGATATTGATTCTTCCAATCCATGAGCATAGAATGTTTTTCCTTTTGTTTGTGTCATCTCTGATTTCTTACAGCAGTGCTTTAAAATTCTCATTGTAGAGAGCTTTAGCCTCCTTGGTTAGATGTATTCCTAGGTATTTTGTGTGTGTGTATATTGTAGATGGGATTGCATCTTTGATTTTGCTCACAGCTTGAACGTTATTGGTTTATAGAAATGCTACTTATTTTTGACTTTTTATTTTATTATTTGAATGTTTTTTCTTTCTCTTGTCTGATTCCTCTGGCTAGCATTTCCAGTACTATATTGAATAGGAATGGTGAGAATGGACATGCTTGTCTTGTTCCAGCTTTCAAGGAAAATACTTTCAGTTTCTGCCCATTCAGTATGATCCTGGCTCTGGATTTGGCATAGACATGGTTCTTATTTTGTGGTATGTTCCTTTGAAGCCTAGTTTCTTGAGGGTTTTTATATGAAGAGATGTTGGATTTTATCTAAAGCTTTTTTTTTGGCATCTATTGAGATGATCATATGGTTTTTGTTTTTAATTCTGTTTACATGGTGAATCACATTTATTGATCTGCATATGTTTAACCAACATTGCATCCCAGGAATGAAGCCTACTTGATCATAGTGAATTAGCTTTTTGATGTGCTGTTGAATTTAATTTGATAGTATTTTGTTGAGGATTTTTGTGTCTATGCTCATCAGGGATATTGGCCTGTAGTTTTATTTTTCCACTGTGTCTTTGCAAGCTTTGGTATCATGGTGAGTCTGGCCTGATATCATGAGTTATAGAGGAGTCTCTACTCAATTTTTTGAAATAGTTTCAGTAGAATTGGTACCAGCTCTTCCTTATATTTCTGGTAGGATTTGACTGTGAATCCATCTGGTCTGGGGCTTTCTTAGTTGGCAGGTTTTTATTACTGATTCTATTTCAGAGCTCAGTATTGGTCTGTTCAGTGTTTCCTTCCTGATTCAATCCTTGGAGATGGTGTGTTTTCAGAAATGTATCCATTTCCTCTAGATTTTGTAGTTTATGTGTGTAGAGGTGTTCATAATATTCTCTCTATGGATCTTTTGTATTTCCCGGAGATTGGTTATAATGCCACGTTTGTCATTTCTGATTGGGCTTGTTTGGATCTTCTTCTTTTTTTTTTTTTTTTTTTGCTTTTGCTTTTAATACAGTTAGCAATCTATCAATCTTGTTCATCCTTTCAAAGAACTTTTTGTTTCACTGATATTTGTGCAGATTTTGAAGTCTCAATTTCATTTCACTCCATTCTGATTTTAGTTATTTCTTTTCTTCTGCTAGCTTTAGGGTTAGTTTGTTCTTGTTTTTCTAATTCCATTAGGTGATGCTAAGATTAATTTGAGGTCTTTCTAACTTTTTGAGATACGCATTTAGCACTATTAAACGTTCCTCTTAACATTGCTTTTCTGTATCAGAGACCTTTTGGTATGTTGTGTCTCTCTTTTATTTATTTCAAATAAGTTTTGATTTCTGCTTTAATTTCATTGTTTACTCAAAAAGAGTAAGTTGTTTCATTTCCATATAATGGTATGGTTTTGAGAGATCTTCCTAGTATTGATTTCTATTTTTACTTTACTGTGGTACAAGAGCATGGTTGGTATGATTTTGATTTCCTTAAATTTATTGAGGCTTGTTTTATGGACAAGTATGTGATTAATCTTGGAGTATTTTCGGTGTGCAGATGAGGAGAATGTATATCCTGTGGTTTATGGTTGAAGTATTCTGTAGATTTCTATTATGTCTAGTTGGTCACATGTCAAGTTTAAGTCCAGAGTTTCATTGTTAGTTTTCTGCCTCGATATAGTCTTTCTAATGCTGTCAGTGGGGTGTTGAAGTTCCCCACTACTATCGTGTTGCTGTCTAAGTAATTTTGTAGGTCTATAAGTAGTTTTTTATGAATACAGGTGCTCCATGGTTGGGTGTGTATATATTTTGGATAGTTAAATCTTCTCATTGAATATAACCTTTTGTCATTATGTAATGCCCTTCTTTGTCCTTTTTTTTTACTGTTGTTGGATTAATGTCTGCTTTATCTGATATAAGAATTACAACTCCTACTCTTTTTTGTTTTCCTTTTACATAATAAACCTCTCTCCAACCCTTTACATTGAGCCCATGGGTTGTCATTACTTGTGAAATGGGTCTCTTGAAGACAGAAGAAAGATGAGTCTTATTATTTTATCCAACTTGTCACTCTGTGTCTTTTAAGTGGGGCATTTAGACCATTTACATTCAAGGTTAATATTGATATATGAGGTTTTGATCCCATTGTGAAGTTGTTAACTGGTTGTTTTGTAGTTTCTATTGTGTTTTATTCTATTTTTGCTTTAAAGGGTTTGCAAACTATGCATTTAAGTGTGTTTTCGTGGTAGCAGGTATCATTCATTTGTTTCTATGTTTAGAACCCCCTTTAGGATCTCTTGTAAGGCTGTTCTGGTGGCAACAAATTCCCTTAGAGCTTGGTTATATTTTATTTCTCCTTCATTTGTGAAATTAGTTTGGTGGGATATGAAATTCTTGTTTGGAATGTCTTTTCTTTAAGAATGCTTAAACTACTCTCCCAGTCTCTCCTGGCTTATAAGGTTTCTGCTGAGAAGTCTGCTATTACCCTAATGGGGTTCCCTTTGCATGTAATCTGCCCTTTTTTTTTTTTTTTCAACTCTAGTTGCCCTTAAGATTTTTTTTTTTTTCTTTAGCATTGACCTTGGACAGTCTGGTGACTATATGCCTTGGCAATATTCGTTTTGTATAGTATCTCACAAGTGTTCTTTGCATTTCTTGTATCTGAATGTCTACCTCTCTAGCAAGATTAGAGAAGTTTCTTTTATTATTCCCTCAAATACGTTTTTCAAGTTGTTTGCTTTTTTCTTTCTCTCTCAGAAATGCCAATAATTAATAGGTTTGGTAACTTTACAAAATCCTATATTTCTCAAACACTTTCCTCTGTTAAAAATTTTTAAAAAATTTTTTGTCAGATTGGCTTAGTTTAACAGACTTGTCTTTAAGCACTGAAATTATTTTTTCTGTTTTTTTCCAGTCTATTGATCAAGTTTTCAATTATATTTTGAAATTTCTTAATTTTTTTAATTCCAGAAATTAGTTTCTCAATTCCAGAAACTGAGATTCATTTGTTTTTAAGATGTTTGTCTCTTCTTTGATTTCCTGGACTGCTTTAGAGGATTTCTCTGTGTTGATTTTCAACTTTGTATTGGATCTCACTGAGCTTCTTTGCAGCCGTTCTTCAAATTCCTCTGTCATTTCTGAGTTTCTGTTTTGGTTAGGGATCTTTGCCAGAGAGCTAGTACAATTCTTTGGTGGTGTCACTACCAAAGAGTTCTTATGCTGGTCCCTTCTCATCTGTAGATGCTGGCACTTCTAATTTTTGTAATTATTTCTATGCAGGTAGGATTATCTTTTTCTTCTTTTCTATAATATTATTTTTTAATGATTTTTTTTTTTCTTTCCCTTTCTATTTTCCCCCTCCCTAGGGGATGGAAATGTAGAGAATGCTGGGAAGGGTCATTTGACATTGTTTATATAGCTCTATGCATGTCTTTCAGCAGGCTTTATATTGGCTATTGGGCTAGACAGTTCATCCTACAAGACCGTAAATGTCACTTATAGGTAAGAGCTGGCTGCAGCCAATGTGACTAGGTATATACTTGATTCTTGGTTGTTTGCAGAAGCTCTCTGTTGTCTCAGGAAATCAGCTGATTTGAGGACTGTACAATAGTCTGAGCTCCCTACTCAGCCCTGGGTGGTGTGGGTGGGGAGTCAAAACAAGAGGGTCTAACCGGGGCATATCCACCTACTGGTTTCCTGATGGCAGGCACAGTACTAGTGCCAAGAAATAAGCCAGTGGGTAGCCTAAGACACTCAGAGGTGTGACAAACACTCAGAAGAAACTTCCTTACCTCCAAGTTCTCTGCATGGGGATAGGAGGTGGTCTAAGCTCTTAATCTAAGAGAGTAAGTCCTCCAGATGCCTAGTGGACCTGACTGAGTATGGAACAGAGAAGGCCTGCCTATACGAAAATCTCCACACAAGAGAGGTGGGGTGACTCAGTCTGCTTCACCAGGCTTGAAGCCTACCTGTCTTGAAGAATGCTTGGAGATCTGCCTGGGCATGGAGCAGAAAGGGTCTCACTGTACTACAATCTATGTCCAGAAAGGGTGGGGCAGCTCAGACTGTTGAACTAGATGAGTGGGTGCTCTGAATGCCTAATGATCTGCCTGGGCGTGGAGCAGAGAGGGGTCTCCTTCACCAAGATCTCTGTACAGAAAGGGTGGAGTGACTCAGGCTGCTGGACCAAGCAAGCAAGTGCTCTGAATGTCGAGACATATTCCTGAGCATGTAGCAGAGAGGGTACCCCTGCACAAGGATCTCTGCACAGGAAAAGTGGGGAAGTTCAGGCTGCTGAATTAGGCAAACAAGTGTTGTGAATGCCAGAGGATCTGCCTGGATGTAGATCAGAGAGGGCCTTGATGTACCACACCTATGATTAGGAAGGGTGTGGCAACCCAGACTGGTGAACCACATGATCAGGGTGCTCCTAATGCCTGAAGATCTGCTTGGGCTTAGAACAGAGAGAGTCCCTCTGTACCAAGATCTGTGTCCAGTAAGGGTGAGGTGGTTCAGGCTACTGAAACAAGTAAGCCAGTTCTCTGGATGCCCAGGCATGGAGCAGAGAGTCTTGCTTTACCACAATGAATGTGGTAGGAAAGATTAGGAAGGATGGGTTACTCAGGCTGCTGGTGCAGGCAAGCAAGTGCTCCAGATGCCTGAATTTCTGCCTGGGAATTGAGTAGAAAGGGCCTAACTTCACCACAATCTCAGGGAGACAGAGTGGGGCACCCAGCAATGGCACATCAGATCAGTTCCAGGTTACTAAGCTGGCCTGGGCTACGAGTCTCATCACTCAGGAGAAACTGTAGCTGTAGCAGCTCTCTTCCTGCCCCAGGCTTAGGATGGGGGAGAGCGCAATTCCAGTGCCTACTGCTTCTGGAGAAATGTCTGCAGTTTTTCCCAGTGTCTTTCCCTCACAGCATTTTCAAGCCTCTCTCTAAGTAAATTCCAGGGCTTGGGAGAGGCAAAGTACTCTCCCATGTCCTGGGTTGCTTGGATTCCCAGCATAAAGGTGAGTCACAAAGGGAGCTTCTCTGCCTCTCCCACATACTGGGGCTTCACTCACTTTGAACAACCAGACACCTTCATGGGGGCTGTTTGCCGGTGTTTTCCTCTCAAGATTTGGGGTATCCGTCAAGATTCCAGTGGATTCCTGTTGTCCTTCTTGAATTAAAGCTCACAGAGTTGATCTTTATATACTATCTTGCTGTTGCTAGGTGGCTGAGGCGTGCTGAAAGCCTCTCATCTATCGTCTTTGAAAAAAAAACACCTTTAAGTTTTGTTTAATTCATCCATCAACATTTCCCACCTCCTACAATCTTTGATAACACTTTCAAAAAATTATAAACAACGCTTTTCCAGGAAGTTTTAGTTTTTTTCAAAGCTGCTTTGCTTTTGTGTCTCAGTAACGGTATGTTATAGGGCCCAGAAGCACATGGATGATCCACGCTGTAATCCACCATCAGGGCTCCCTGTCTCCATGATGAATTATTGCATTACATCATCAGCCCAAGGGCTGACAGGAAAGAAAGTACTTCAAACAGTCCTCTTTCATAAATTGTTTTAGTCTTAATGAAAGAAAAAAAAATGGTTTTGAATGGGTATGGATGAGTGGAAAAACTGACTATACCTTTCAGATCTGTATTGAATTATGTACATGTGAGAGCAGCTACCAAAATGTTCTTCCCAAGATGGAATTTTCTGTTCATTTTAAACGTATGACACTAGCTAATGTGCATAAGAGTGACCACAATGAATGCAATATTCCATAAAATACTAAAGAGATTTTAGATCATCTGAATCAAAGAAGAGATTTAAGTAGTGTTAGTATGGGTTTTATAATATGTGCATTTTAGTTCTTTAATAATGTGTGCTATTGCCCTATTAAGCCAAATGTTTGTTTAACCACATACTACATTTCATATCCTTGTCAGATAACAGAATTATCACTGAACTTGAATGTATTCATTTACATATTTTACATGAAAATGTGAAATGAAAATTTACATTCATATCAAGGGAAACAAATCATGAACTCTATTTTCAACTTACTCAATATTTGAAAATTAGTAAGGTTGTAAGTTTGTTGAAAGAATAGATTGGCGAATGAATTCATAGACCTCTAAGTTCACTTTTTTCTTCATAAGAAATCTGTTTGAAATGTACAGTAATGTTATGTTTTTGAGAGTAATAAATCAAATATTTCTGCAAACAAATTAAATATATATCTTTTGCCACTCTATCCAAAATAACTTAAAATCAGGTGTCTAATTGGTTGTTATTAGAGAACTGTATGGAAAACAGATTTGAAAGACTGAATTTTTATTTTAATTTGTCTACATTTCTCTTCTTCATTAAAAGAAACTAAATAGCACCATGAACAAAATTAACTAGAGGACAAAGCCTGTTATTTCTATTATTGTGAATATGTCCCTTCTGCATCATTTTCCAAATGTAATATTTGCTTGTTAAAAATAAGTAGTGGCACACTTTATGATATTGGCAAAGAAAAATCTAGAATATGAGCTTGTAAAATAGTTTCTACTCTTTTCTAATAACTCATTTAGTGTCTTAAAGAGATCTTTAATGTTGAAAAATTAAATATTAAAGTCTTTAATTTCCTTCTGAGGCTGCTAATAAAATTGGGTAAAATGAGTTCATAAGCATTTTTACAGAGTTGTCATAATACCAGCACTACAAATCATACGATAGTTTGGAATTTGAATCTTCAGGTATTTTATTACACTCTGTCTGTGAAACATTTAGTTCCATCAATTTACCTCTTCTTTAATAGTCCCAGGAACTTTTCCTTGTCATCAGTTTCCCACCTCTCACCCCAAGTTTGGAACCTTGAGAAGCTCATGATTCCACATGTCAGGGTCACCAGCTTGGATGACAATAACTGTATCCTCTTAGTCCTCCCTCAGATTTTTATGTATCTGACAGCTTATTTATTATTTTGGTTATTATAATAATAATTTCAATATTTACTTGCTAAGACCCAAATTCTAATATAATCCTTAGATAGAATTTAGACTCAAATCTTTGGATCTTTGCATGCTAAGAGTTTTGTTCAAGGTTTTCTCCATTTCTCCAGTTTGCTAAGTATCTCTTATGAAGTTCTCTCGATGCTTTTAAATGTTTTTTAATTTGTGTGTGTTTTTAAATTTTCATATGATCACAGTCATATGTCATAGATCACATATATATGAGTTATATTAGATATTTTGATATAGGCATGCAATTCATAATAATCACATTGGGGTGAATGGGGTATCCATCACTTCAAGCACTTACCCTTTCTATTACCAACAATCCAATTACACTCTTTTAGTTATATTTAAATGTATAATTAAATTATTTTTTGCTATGATCACCCTGTTGTAGTAGCAAATACTGGGTCTTATTCATTCTTTTTAACTATTTTTTATACCCATTAACCATACCTACCCTCTACTTCATATTTTAAGGTCTTAGATTTAAGTTTTTAACCCAATTTGATGTGATTTTTGTATGTGGAAAGAGATAGAGGTCTAGATTTATTCTTTTGCATATAGGTGTCCAATTTTCCAAGCACCATCTGTTGAAGAGACTGTCCTTTCCCCAGTGTATGTTCTTGGCACCACTGGCAAAAATGAGTTCATTGTAGATGTATGAATTTATTTCTGGGTTCTCTGTTATTTTCTACTGGGTCTATGTGTCTGTTTTATGCCAGTACAATGCCAATTTAGTTACGATAGCTTTGCAGTATAATTTAAAATCAGAGAATGTCATTCCTCCAGTTTTGTTCTTTCTGCTTAGAATAGCTTTGACTATTCAGGGTCTTTTGAGACTCCATAAAAATTGTATAACTGTTTTTTCTATTTCTGTGAAGAATGTCATTGGTATTGTGATAAGGATTGCATTATATCCATAGATGGCTGTGAGTAGAATGGACATTTTGATAATAATTTTTCTTCCAATTCATGAACATACAATATCTTTCCATATTTTTGTGTCCTCTGCAATTTTGTGCAGGAACAATGTTTGAAAATTTTATTGTAGAGATCTTTCACTTTTGGGGTAATTCCTGTGTATTTAATTTTACTTATAGATATTGTACATGGGATTTTAAAATATCTTTTCAGATTGTTGGCTGTTGGCATATAGAAATGCCACTGAATTTTGTTTGTTGATTTTGTATCCTGCAACTTTACTGAATGTGTTTATCAGCTCTAGATTTTTTGTGGAGTCTTAGGTTTTTTCAAATATAAAATCATATCATATGCAAACAAGAATAATTTGACTTATTCCTTTCCAATTTGGATGTGTTTTATTATTTTCTCTTATCTGATTGCTCTAGCTAAAACTTCAGTATTGTGTCAAATAATACTGGTGAAAGTGGGAATCCTTGTCATGTTCCAGATCTTAGAGGAAAGGCTTTCAGTTTTTCCCCTTTCAGTATGATATTAGCTATGGGTCTGTTGCATATAAATCTGTCGAATTTGGCTTATAGGAGGGTATGTTCCTTCTATACCCAATTTTTGAGGATTTTTTATTATGAAGGGATATGAATTTTAATTTTATGAAATGTTTTTTCAGAATCAATTGAAAAGATCATTTGGTTTTTGTCCTTGATTCTGTTGATATGATGTATCATATTGATTGATTTACATATGTTGAACCATCCTTGCATCATTGGCATAAATCCCACTTGGTCATAATGAAGATCTTTGTGTGTGTGTGTGTGTGTGTGTGTGTGTGTGTGTGTGTTTCTCAGTTCTTTAATTTAATCAGAAAGATTAATTAGCACTCTTTCCAAAGAAAATCTACATTTTTATGTTCTTTTATCTAATTATTTTTCTTTCTTTCTTTTTAATTTCCAAAGCTTATTGGGGAACAGATGGTGTTTGGTTACATGAGTAAGTTATTTAGTGGTTATTTGTGAGATTTTGGTGCACCAATCACCCAAGCAGTATACACTGCACCCAATTTGTGGTCTTTCATCCCTCACCTCCTTCCCACTCTTTCACCCTGGGTCCCCAAAGTCCACTGTGTCTTTCTTATGCCTTTGCATCCTCATAACTTAGCTCCCATATATGAGTGAGAACATATGATGTTTGTAATTCCATTCCTGAGTTACTTCACTTAGAATAGTAGTCTCCAATCTCATCCAGGTCGCTGTGAATGCCATTAATTTATTCTTTTTTATGGCTGAGTAGTAATCCATTGTATATATATATACCACAGTTTCTTTATACATTCATTCATTGATGGGCATTTGGGTTGGTTCCACATTTTTGCAAGTGTAAACTGGGCTGCTAAAAACATGTGTGTTCAAGTGTCATTTTATATAATGACTTCTTTTACTCTGGGTAGATACAGAGTAGTGGGATTGCAAATGGTAGTTCTACTTTTAGTTGTTTAAGGAATCTCCACACTGTTTTTCATAGTGGTTGTACCAGTTTACATTCCCACCAGCAGTGTAGAAGTGTTTCCTATTCACCATATCCATGCCAACATCTATTTTTATTATTATTACTATTTGATTACGGTCATTCTTGCAGGAGTTAGGTGATATCACATTGTGGTTTTGATTTGCGTTTCCCTGATCATTAGTGATGTTGAGCATTTTTTCATATGCTTGTTGACCATTTGTATATCTTCTTTTGAGAATTGTCTATTCATGTCCTTAGTCCACTGTTTGATGGGATTGTTTTTTTCTTCCTAATTTGTTTGAGTTCTTTTTAGACTCTGGATATTAGTCCTTGATGCATCATCAGGTTGTTTATTTAAAGTTTTCTCTCTCTCTTTTTTTAATATATAAGTACTTATAGCTGTAAACTCCTCCCTTAGTACTGCTTTTGCTGTATCCCATAGGTGATTTTAGAATGTTTCCATCATCATTTGTTTCAAGAAATTTTTCAATTTCCTTCTTAATTTCTGAATTGACCCCCAATCATTCAGGAGCATATTGTTTAATTTCCATGTGTTTGTATAGTTTATAAAATTCTTCTCATTATTAATTTCTAGTTTTATTTCATTGTGGTCAGAGAGATGCTTGATATTATTTCAATTTTTTTGAATCTTTTGAAACTTGTTTTATGACTTAACACATAATCTATCTTTGAGAATGATCCATGTACTGAGGAGAAGAATGTATACTCTGCAGCTTTTGAATGAATATCTGTTAGGTTCATATATTTTATAATGCAGATTAAATCTGATGTTTCTTTGCCGATTTTTTTGTCTGGAAGATCTCTCCAATGATGAATGGGGGGGAGTCTCCACTATTATTCTATGGGAGTCTCTTACTCTCTTCAGCTCTAATAATATTTGCTTTATATATCTGAGTGTTCCAGTGTTGAGTGTGTATATATTTACAATCATTATATCCTCTTGTTGAATTAGCACCTTTATCGTTGTATAGTGACATTTTTGTCTCTTCTTGTAGTTTTTGTCTTGAAATCTATTTTTTCCTGAGGTAAATATAGCTACTCCTGTTCTTTCTTGGTTTCCATTGGCATGGAATATCTTTTTCAATCCCTTTGTTTTCAGTTTGTATGTGTCTTTATTGAAGTTTTCTTGACGTTTACATTATCTAACCCCTATTTAAGTGGCAAGAGTATTGCATGGAAAATTGTCATTCAAATTCTACTCCTAGAACCCTCTAATATCTATTGATTCTTTCCATCTCACACACACTGAGTGCTATAGCATTTATAAAGTACCTTAATGTGTAATTATTTTTAAAGATTTGTGAGGTACCACAATTTTTTTCCACCATTTTCAGAGTGAGGAAAATTAGACTCAGAGATTAAAAGATTTCCCCACGGTAACATGATCCTGGCATATAGTCAAGAGCTACACCAATCCTGTAGGTCTTTATGCTGGAGATATCACAGTGCCTTCCTAGTAACTCTTCCAGGCTCCTTACTGGCATGATTTCCATTGAGAATGTCTTCAGGATATTTCTCTCTTCACATTTATGGTGCAAATCTTAGATTTGTCTTCATTCACCACAGTGAGCGTATGTTTTTCATATTAAATCTGCCTACTTATACATAAACAACTCAAAACATACACAATTGGGAGGACTTTTGTACTTAATATACATCCATGAGTTCTGTTTTCAGGTCAGGTTTCTGGCCCTGAAATCAGGCTTGTTGAATACTTTATTTTACTATGTAATTTACAAGTCATGTTGGGAAGTTGGACCCTACAATTATATGTATTTTTAGTGCAAAACATCATCAATCTTTTACCTTTAGAGCACCTAATTTAGGTCTAATGAAATATATTTAAATGAAATGTAGAAAGTAGTCAAACGAGTCTCCCCAATTTTGTTACCTATGCCAATATTTAGGATTTTACAATAAAATATTCAAACGGTATTTAAATTTTACTGTAATTGGTTAATTCTAGTTGTTTATAGATGTAAAAAAATCATCAGTGGTATTTTCAAAAGTTCCAGCCATGATGTATGTTGCAACAGACCTTTGCATTTACAGTAAACAGTTTTTCTGCAGCCCGTCAGTGATGAGACTCCCTTTCTCTACTAAGCAGACTGCCTCCTTGGAAAAGAAAGAGCCATTTTAACTTAGCACTTTAGTTTAGTTTTGTTTTGTTTTTCTAGAAGGATGTAAATTGTTCTGTTTGTTCAAATGCAGAACAGTGAATGAAGAGTGAATAGTAACTTTGTTATACAGATTGCTGTCCAAAGGGAACAGGGGCGAGAAACGTCATTTTAATTGAACTCAAAAATCTAGAATGTATCTTTAAACACAACTGCATGAATGCATCTAAGCAAACACTTACACAGTTAATATCATTTGGCTTCATCTTTAGTCATAATTTATATTCATTACATATGGGTAATGGGTATGACTTGCCTCAACTAAAACGAACAAGTAGGGGCTGCCTTAGTTTTGATAACTCTGAGTTAATCTACACATACTTGTGCTAAGTTGTGTGGAATGCATCAAATAAAGAGTTATCTGGTTCGGCATAGTGTAGGAGATATTTACAATCTGACAAACTGAAAATTTAATTTTAAATAAGGCTATCATAAAAAAACTAAGTTAATGATTTAGAAGAGAAAATATACAAATATTATTTATACGCTCCTAGCTATGCACAATACTCAAAATTTGGAAACTGTTTCAGAGATTTGGGCTGTATAGACATTCTAATTCAACAATAAACATTTTCTTATTAAAATATTCATTGAAAAGTTTTGAAACGATATATGGTAACCCATTATTTTCTCTAACAGAGGGCATTATAGAGGTACTTTTCTCTTCTTTCTACATTTTATTTTCTCTATTTCCTATGCTAAGTACATATTTCATGAGCTTTGAAAACTTCTTCAGAAAATCACTAGAGATCAAAATTTTAATATTTACTGAAATGTTTAATGTTAATTAGTATTCTGATTAGAAGTGATGACCATATTGTTTGGCAGTAAATTCTGCTTGATTCCTCTGTTCAGAAGCTCCATTATTAGTTTTACATTAAGTATATATTGCATGTAATAAAAGTGAAGGAATAACTAATTATAAGTCAGTGTCTTCAGCAAGGAAGAACATTAGTTAAATTTATGGAATAGAGTTCTTTTCAGTTTAACAGTTAAAAGTAATTATAATTTGGACGCCAACTAAAGAACTGTTCCTAGATTAGCAAGTCCTAGTATAAAGAAAACTATGAGATTCTTATATTCAATTATATATGCATATAGTCAAAATATAATTATTTACTCATGGCCTTTCATTGTGTCATATTCTCCTTAAGAAATATGAGTGGTCTTGATAATAGACATTAAAGCATAGTCATAATTAATAATTTTTTTATTTATTCTTCATGTTGGAATTAGTCTTTCACCATAATGTAACAACAACCTAGACAGCAATACTACCCCAGATGTACTTGCCTCGCCATGGGAAGGTAGAAGAGTGAAGTGATAAGAGCATCGGTTCCAGGGTCAGGTGTGAGATGAATTCTTAGCTCTCGCACTCACTAGCTTTATAAAATTGGCCAAGCTCTTTAATCTCTCTTTGCCTCCATTTCTTGATCTGTAAAGTAGGAACAAAAAAAGGTAAAGTGGCTTAATAGTGCTTGGCACAGCAGGAAGTTCATGACAAAGTTTAACTATTTAGAAGAATAAGTGGGAAGGAATGCATACTATCTAGTGAACTAGGGCAAAAGCTTTTTCTCTTGATTTATTCAGATAACTGACCCCAGAAGTATTCCTTCTGTTTTCATTTGAGTTATAGTCATAATTTTCTCTATTTCCAATACAGTGTGTGTAGTCAGCCTAGGTGTTATTCAATAGACCTGTTCCAACATCTACTGTGATTGATTTATTTAGAAATACCTCCAGGCCAAAATGAGAATGAAAATAAATGGAACAGATGAAAGTGCTCTGCTGCAAGCAAGAGCTACAAACTGAGGTTAAGAGTAATTGCTTCGGCATAATTGTTATTTGTAATCTTAGAACAAATGCAAATCTCCCATTAGGAGCAGTAAATCCGGTGCTTAAAGTAGAAGATGAGTATTTCACTGCCTAGCAATGGGAAGCCATAACTGAATGCTAAGTGCAACGACATAAAAATTTCCTCAGGCCTTTCATTCAGACTAACAATGCAGGGAATATGGTGGACACAGGAGTACCTTCAGAAAAATGAATATCAAAGATGATTTATTTGCCCTGTGTATTTTTTTCCAAGATACACTATAAAAACTTTGTCTTTAGATTTATAAATTCATACTGTGCTCTGCTTCATAAATACTTTATATTTATACTGAGCTTGACTTCCAGAAAGCCTGATGCGCTTTTTATGGTTATTAGTCTTTATACCTTCATTACTGAAGTAGATAATAAGGTGAAGATATTAGCTTTACTTTAAAGAGATAAGAATAGAGGCATATAGGAGGTCAGTGACTTTCTCAAGGTTATGAAATCATTCTGTGGTAGCTCCGGGAAGAGTAAAAAGAATACATGATTCAAACTCATTTTAACTACCACATCATCTTTTTTCAAATTGCTTTTTAAGTCAGTAGTTATTATTACCAGTGAAATTATGATAATCATAGTGATGAGCCAAAGGTTGTAAGTAGATTTCTCAAATATCCAACAATTCCTGGGCCAAGATTACTACATAAGAAATGTTATATTTATTTTTAAATGAATTCTTTACCTCATAATAGAATACTATTTTAAATGATTAAGTTAAAACCTAGATAAGATTAAATTGAGTTATTGGCCACACAGCAGCTTATTATCTTGATCTAAAAAAAAATGAAATTCCAGGGTCCATGTGTACCTGTAGAAATATTTAGAAATGTAAGTAGTTGAAGAAAAGAGTAGACAGGTAAAGTTGAATATGTGTGTTTCAGAAAGTGAAGGGCGCAATGGGATGAAAATATATTGCAGTATTGCAATAGAAGAATGAAAAACATCAGTATTCAGACAGTTTTTGATGTATACATAGCTGAGGTCAAATATCAAGGAGATATTTTTTGTCTCCCAGACTGAGATCACACTGCCTTAATATTGTTTGTTAGATATTGGCAGGGAAAAAGTTTAGTATGGTATAAGTGTATTTTTTAACTTAAATCATTTCATAGATTGTTAAAGAATTCCATGTAAACTCTGTAGTCTGTTGCAAAACCAGAGTAGTATATATTTTAGATAAATGGATATTTTGAACTCTAGAAAATTGAATATTTCTTGGGGGTTATTACCCCACGACTGAAATCCAAATGTGATCTCAACTTTCTCACAAGGCCCTTAATAGTTGAAGAATAGAACTTTAATTTCAAATCCATCTCTAAGAAGCAGCATCCACAAGACTACCCTCTGATAAACTTTTTAACCTGTGACCTCTTCCTATAGATCTCATATGGTGACAGGTTTCGACCTGTGATCCTAGTTAATCATTAATGGTGCCCCAGATTGCGAGAGACATTCTTTGCAAAACAGTAATAGAATTATAGCAATGTAATCCCAAGCTGATTCAGTGAGACTATCTATTTTTCTTAAATAAAATAAAAGAGCTGTCAAGCACTATTTATGCCCCCAGCTACTATTTCTGTAGTAGCCCCTTCCTTCAATTTGCTAAGGAGGCAAAAGAGTCACAGAAGAGTTACAAATGAAAGAAAAATGAAACAATACAAAAGCGAGAGTGCCTCTTAGCCTGCATTAGGGAGGCTGGAGTAAAATATCAAGGACACAGATATCGCCTTCAATGATTCCCTCACAAAAACAAATTGCCAATAATTTGGAGGTTTGTAGCTTCATCACTTTCTGTCTCTTTCCTGTAGGCTACAACATGTGGTCCAATTTTAGTGTGAGACTGGCCTAGCTAAATAATTGTATTTGGATAACAAAGCGAATAAACAAGTACAATTTTGTTTTTGAACTGTTTATAGAGAAATGTCATGTAATTATTGCAAAAGCAAATGTGGAATTTAGAAATATTTTAAGGGTACAAATGGCTTTAATGAGGGGCAAAGGTTGCTAGTATCTTCTCTCTTAAAGCCAGTTCTGAGCTATTAATGATTTATATATATTAAGCAAGTTTGGGGAAACAATTCACTTTTAACTTCATTATTTTAAAGGGAATAACTCTCACTTTTACCACTAATTATCTACTTAGTTCAATAATTAAGAATTCAGTTAATTCTTTGGAGATGATAAATGTTTTCTTGTGTGTCTACTCTGTGCCAAGCATGATCCACTGAAATGCTTATAAAAATGAACAAGATAAACATTTTAAGTTTCCACAGATCACAATCAAGTAGAAGACTTAGACTTTAAAAAAGGAAAGATAAATGCGTGAAAATGAGGTACAAAACTGTATAGAACTATAGACAGGAGAGAAGGGATATGGACTGTCTTCTTTGGGGGAAAAAAGAGAGGTATTTATATCAGTTTTGAAAGATTATTAAGATTCTAAAAAGTGATTGGAGTGCAGAGAAATCAGATGTAAATTTGATTTACATCACTGCAGGCAAAGAGCAGGGGTAACACTAAATTGCCATGTTCTCCATGTCAGAGACCTGTGTTGCAGAAAATACTGTGTACTTTGATCTGAAATAACCAGATTCGGAACACTTCAGTATTGTCCTGCATTCTTTTCAGAATATAAAAACTCCTCCTGGCCCTGCATACTGCTGTCACATGGAACAATATAAACTCATCAAATAAATCATATATGTTCACACTCTCAGGCCTTCTGTACTTACCTAGTGTCTTATATGTCTATAAGTCTACTTTCTCCCTGCCTTTTTATCCACAGAACATACCTACATATACCTGGCTATTTATTAGAGTTTAATGACTCATTGTGGGAGTTCTATCTTCTGAGAAGCACTGTCCAATGCTACCATCTCAAGTTTAAATTAAGTACCCCTCCTAAGGGGCACAGAGCCCATCCCTGTTGCCTCTATCACAGCACTTACTTCATGCTATCTCAATCCACAGATTTTTCAGATCTCTTCCTGTAGACTATAATCTTCTGATAGCAAAGACAGTAATATCAAACACCAGGAAGAGAGCCTGCCCTGCAGAAGACCCTGGTTCAATTCATATTTGCTGACTGGGAAACATTCAGATATAAAAATGTAGAAAAAATGTCTGTAGTCAGCTGGGCACAGTGGCTTAAACCTGTAATCCCAGCACTTTGGGAAGCCAAGGCAGGCAGATGGCTTGAGCCCAGGACTTCAAGACCAGCCTAGGCAACATGGTGAAACCCTGTCTCTCCAAAAAATAAAAAAATACACACACACATATATATATATGTACATACAAAACCTACCCAGCATGGTGGCGTGTGCCTGTAGTCCCAGCTGATGCTGAGGTGGGAAAATCACATGAGCCCAGGGAGGTCAAGGCTGCAGTGAGCCATGATAGTGCCACTGCACACCGGTCTGGGCAACAGATTGAGACCCCGTCTCATAAAAATAAAAAATATATAAAAAATAAAAAATAAATGTCTGCAAATAAACTTGGACTATCATTATCATTGTTCAACAAAATGAGTAGGTGAGTGTACACACCTAACCCATATATTCGGTACTTGTCTCTCACCTTCATGTTTCATATCCTTAAGTAGCAGAGCCTACCAGTCTTCTTCTCTAAATATTTTTTTATTATTTCCACTTATATTTTATCTCCACTATCATAGCCTTAATGTGGGACTTCATTTTTCACTTGGACAATATTGCAATAACCTCTTAACTGGTCTCCCAGTTACAATAAATGTCTATTAAATTTAAAAGGTTGAATTGCTTAAAGTGACACTCTCTATTTTGAAAATAAATCAACTAGCAAGTACCTGCTGCCCACCTGCAGTATGTTCCAAACTTATTATGTGCTATGAGGGAGTCAGGAGAAGCAGAGCATACAAACTTCAACTTTAGCCCTACAACACTATCATGTGGGCATGGAGAACTGAAACAGTGCTTCTCAAAGTACATCATGTATATGCATCACCTAGGCATGTTACTAAAATACTGATTCAGTAGGTCTTGAGCAAGGCCTGAGATTCTGCATTTCTAACAAATCCCCAGGAGATGGCGGGTGCCACTGGTCATCCTTTGAGTGAAAAAAATATTAAAATCCATTAAATACCATATGACATACCTCATAGTGAAGATTTTAAGTGCAGGCAGACTTCATGAAAGTAGTAAATGATACAATGGACAACTCTACATGATAAGAGAAGAATGGACACCGAGAAGATGCAAGCCCATGTCCTGTTCCTGGTCAGCTTATAAGATGACTCACTTCTCATCTTCTCTCTAAAGCCTTTCCGACACAATCTCACCTTGCTGGTACAATCTCACATTGCTGCTCTCTCTCTACCCCTTTCGATTCAGGCTCTAAAGTATTAATACATTCAGAAAGATCTTTCTAAAATACAAATCCGACTTTGCCACTCTTAGGCTTAAAGTCCTTTAATTCCTTTCTATCACTTGCCATGTAAATTCCACACTGGAAAGCCCTTCTCAGTTAACCCCCTTCCTGACTCTAGACTCAATTTCCACCACTTCTACCATATGTCACCTGCATTAGCCAACCTTCACCACACTCTTTCTTACCTCTGCTTGTCATAGGTCATTGCCTGTGCCTGGACCTCCCATACGCGTTGTCTACTAGGAAAAAGTGCATCCATTCTTACTGGAAACTCCAAAGTTCCCTCCTCCACAGGGCCTGCCTTGTCCTGTCAGACAGAGTTAGGTATTTCAATGCCCTTTTGAGTTCCATAGCATATAAAACATTATTGAGTTCTATTTATCTCTACTGATTTCGGCACTCCCACGTGAGCCCCTATTTTGCAAGGACCTGAATCTCATCTTTCTTCACATCTTCTATGCATAAGGCTATATTCAAAATGTAAAAGATGTTTTAATAACTGTTTGTTAAAAGAATAAATAAATAAATAAAACTAGCTATTTGCTCAACATCCCTTTTTACCAAGAAATAATTTGTGATGGCACTAATAAACAAAATCAATGTGTTCTGTGATGAGATTTCAGTACACTACAGAAGTAAACGTTAGGGTGAAGGGGAAGGAGAAAGAGAAGACAGAGGAAGAAAATTCTAAGAAACACTGCAATGAGGAAAATAGACATGTACTACTTACATGTTAAGTCTTTTCTGAGCACACACAACATTCATAATTTAAACTGCCCTAAAAAGTCCAACGAAATTTTAGCTCATTCCCTGAAAGCAGTAGAAAAGACAGAAAAGTGTGTTAATACTCCTTCTTTTCCAGTCATTATTCACCTAGATACTGGAAGTTGTGTCTCAGATATTGGATTGAACTGAAATGAAAGAGGGTCTCTTGATGAGAGCAGTCAATGTTCCTCCTATTTACAGATGGCATGGCTGTGCTTACGGGCGATGTATGTGAATTATTATTTTTCAGTTGAAAGCAAAACTCAACCATGAATTTCAGGGAGCAAGTAAAAGATAATCCCGAATATAAATAAATCATGCCCTACAACTCATAAGAAAGCCACCTAAATGGTCATATTGGTAAAAGAGAAGGATATCTTTAGAATTTTCTTTAGGACATTGCTCAATAAAGAAATAGAAAAGTCAAAAACACTAGGCAAAATAATATGCAATAAAACAAATGAAATATTTAAAAGACTGTCATTTATACTGAAAAAAATTAGACTATCAGCATTATTGTTACTCGGAAATCTCACATTCTTAATGTAAAAGAAACTTGGCAATGAGTAAAATGATTAAAAATTATTCAGTGTGTCAAAAAACACTAAGCCAAATATTAATGTAAATAGAAATATCAATAAACACTCATAAAGAATAATGTCACATTACATAAGGATTAACTTCAGTATTACATCAAATCATTCTTCTAAAGCTGTTTATATTAAATGTCATTTGATGCTCCCAAAATTTTAATACTTTTCTCTTATCATCGTTTGTGTCCATATTTTTAATCTCCAGATAAAAAGTGAGTGCTTACCAGGTTGTAGGTTCAATATGTGTTGAAGCTGAATAAAAGTGAGTTATCATCAGCTACTGTATCAATCAGTCAGCCATATTTTCCAGTGCATCTGCCTACATGCTCAGCACTGCTCTGAGAGAAACAGAAGAAACAGGGAGCCTGAAGTTGGTCTTCTTTCCTGGGCATTAAGGTGTAGTCAGGAGACAATGCTAAATGCTAACAGTGGGATCAGTGAGAAACTGTGGAAGCCAGTTCATAAGCCATATCATGCAGTTCATGATGAAATTGCTGTATAGGATTCAGAGTAGAAAAGTTCTACTCAGACATGGTCTTATGAATTGGGGATGGAATGATTAAAAAGATTTCCAAAGGAACAGACATGGAGTGAAGTCCAGAGTGAACAGATCTGAGGAGATGTTGCACTCTTGAGATTCAGGAAAAAAACATGACCACAGATCCAGGGGCAGGAATAATAGTGCACAGCCAGGCCCTGGTAACACAACTAATATAGGAATAGGACCCTGTAGAGCTGCAACTGCACAACCTGCACAGTATGCAAAGACCCTGCTGTACAGCTCTTTCAACTTGTTGTGCTGTTTTTGGCTTCCTTGAACCCACTTGATTCCATCCTTTGAGACTCAAATGTTATTGCCTCTGTGAAGCCTTTCCCTTTCCCCAACCTTCCATCACATTCTACATGTATTAACGATGTATCCGTATTCCATAATTATATATCAATCATTGCATATAATCTTTATCCTACCAGTTCACTCCTCCTCATCCCACACATTGTCTAAATCAGCACTGACCAACAGAACTTTCTGTGATTATAGAAATATATCTGCACTGTCCTAAACAAGATCCTCTAGCCAAATGTGGCCACTGAGCACTTAAAATGTGGCTGATGTGACAGGGAATTCAATTTTATTTATTTTAGATTTAAATTAAAATTTAAATAACAGCATCTGGGTACTGGCTACTGTACTGGACATATGGTTTTATACTATGAACTTCTTGAAGGCAAGAGTGATGTATTATCATCCATATACTTTAGTATAGTCAATCATAGTATGTACTCAATAAAGTTTTGTTGAATAAATGGCCAAATCTGAATGAATCATAGTATGTAGTTGACAAAGTAATGAATATAAAGATCAGACTTATGAAAAAGCAACAAATTTGATGGTGCCTAAAGATAATTATTGAAAGATGAGAAAGAGAAATAGTGTGACTTGAATGTAGTTTGCTTTTTTAAAAAATGTTAGTAAAGGTACCCTAGAATAGAAATTAACCAAAACAAAACAAGAAAAAAACAAAAAA
>NW_016804734.1:600153-606540 GCF_001698545.2 Rhinopithecus bieti | reverse complement strand
AAAAAAAAAAAAAAAAAAAAAAAAAAAAAAAAAAAAAAAAAACACAAAAAACCTGTTGAAATGCTGATACTCTATCTTCTTTGTATGTTTATGTTTTATACTGCCTTTTTGCATTATTTTATACTGTCTTAATTATATCTAAGTCTTCAAACACTAGACTGTGACCTTGAAACAGGGACTTTTATTCCCACTGTATACCCAGTTCCAAATGTAAGCTTAGAACACAATAGGTACCCAATAAATTTTACTGGGAGAGTGAAATGAGTAATAAGACAGGAAATAAACTATTTTAATAAAACTAGCAGAGTTGATGTTCAGAAAGAAAAGATTGCTATTAGAAAACATCCTAAGACTGTGAACAATAAAGCATTCTGCAACATGTACTTTATGTGTGCATTTATGCCTTGTGTTTGAGAAACCCGTGTTATTTCAACTAACTTTTTCCTAAAACAAAATCATGACTGTCTTATTCTCCCTGTCTCCTACCTGCCACTCTATAAAGTCCCATTGCTTTTAGCTTTAAATTTGGTTTCAGCCTCTTTGACTCTTTTGCTATTTTCTTTTAGTATTTTCTTTACCTTAAGAGAGTGAATACAGTTGTCTTTACTTTCTCGTGGTAGCAGGTTAACAGTATAGAAGTATGAAAATGTCACCCCAGACTAATCAGAACAAATTGCAAGAGTTTTTCCTAATGCCTCTGCTTCAGACCTACCATGTAGATTAGCATATCAGATTTATCATTCTGATACATCAGAGTCTGGTTTATATTTGTCAGCCAGTGTCACTTCTCAGAGCATTGATTTTTACTCTGAGTCAGAACGGGTTTCTTTGATATTTCCCTTAAGAAATGCCAAATTTGGCCACCATTTATATCTTTTACCCTTTCACTAGGTAGCTCAGAAATCAACAAAAGAGCAGGTTTATGATTGCTGATGCTTAAATTGCACTTGTCATTCTAAAGATATTTATTGCATACTTACTATGCAAAACTGTGTTCTGAGTGCTTTAAGGGAAATTGAGATGAATCATGCATGAACCTGACCTCCAAGAATATGGTCATCACTGAAAGATAAGATACCGGTGTAATAGATACGAAGCAACAATTGCTAAGTACAATTATTCCTCCATATCTGAGTGGGATTAGTTCTAGAACTCCCTCCAGATACTACATTGCCATGATGTTCAAGTCCCTTTAAAATGGCATATTATTTGCATATACCCTATACACATCCTGTATACTTTATATTGTCTCTAGATTATTTATACTACCAAATACAATGTGAGTACTATGTAAATAATTGTTATACTTCATTATTTTTTATTTGTGTTATTTTTATTGTTGTATTATTATTTTTTATTTATTCATTTTTTGGAAATTTTCAATCATGGTTGGTAGACTTCACAGATGAAGAACCCTCAGACATGGGGGCCTGCTGTAGAGCATAATGGTTTAGAGCAGACTTGGATTTGTATTTTGACTCCCATATTAGGAGTTACATGACATTAAACAAAATACATGAACCTCTCTGTGCTTTACTTTCCTCATTTGCAAAATGATACCAGGTTTTGTCTCTGGATTATTGATTTATAATCTGGATGAATCCAAATCCCCTGGTGGAGGATGACAGAGACCAAGCATGTTGATACCTTAATATTGTTTTGTCCCTGGCACACATATAAAAATGCTTAGCCAATGCCTGATTGTAAACAAAATGCTTTCAGAGTTTAGAGAGATAATGCTTTTGCTGTATGGATGACGTGGATTCTGTCTGAAACTGAAAGATTGTTGGATTTGGACATAGAAAATACAAAGTCAAAAATCTGAAAAGAAGGGCATCAACTATCCACAATAATTCACAAGGCCAGGGGATCGGAAATTTATTATTTTTCTTCACAATTATGTTTATCGAAACATTGTCTAAAATCTATGAAGTACCAGGCTAGATCCCTTAGGGAAGAATGACACAAAATAAATGGTCTCTACTCTCACAGGAGTCTTTGAACTAGTAGAGGTTCCTGGGGGAATCACGCCATCTTTAACCTACAGCATGTTTTTCTCATTGGTAGAGGAAATACTGTGGGTTTGTTGGGAGGGTGGACTGCTAGATGTCAGGGACTGTGTTTTAGTTAACTTTGCCTCCGCGTTAAGCACAACTCTTAGCACACAGTAAGTACTCATTACATGTGTATTGAATGAATCAATGAACATGTTTTGCATGAATATGTTCTAGAGCTTACTGGATAGTAAAATTAAGACTTTTATAATAATTCTTAAAAATAGCTACTTGAGTTATATAATGTTATTACCTAAATGATGTTTGTCAAAGGGTGTAATGTTTCAAAGGCAAAATTAACAACTGCTGAATGATTTTAAAGATGAAATAACATTCATGATAATATTACCACATTTGTATAACACTTTATACCTTCCTAAAACATCTTTTGGATAATTTTCCTGGTTTTGGTTTTGTAATTTGTATGTTTATGAAATGTGGTATGTTTTATAATTTGTACGTTTATGAAATGTGATATGTTTGAATTTGAGTAAAATCTGCTCACCTAGAATGATTAATGAAAAAGTAAAATAATAACCAATAATAGTAAAAATAATAACAATGATGACAAAACCATGAGCTTCCATTCACTGAGCAGTTGCTGTGTTCCAGAGCCACTACCAGTGCTTTACAGGTGTCCTCTTATTTAATCCTCACAACAATCCTACTTAACAGGAACTACTGCAAGTTCCCTGCTACAGTGAAGGAAACCCAGAGTTATAAATCTTAGAAAGAATGTCAAAGATCATAAAGCAAAGAAATAGCAAGACCAGGATTGAAACCCAAGTTTGTCTTCTCCCAAAGTCCAGGCTCTTCACACCCTCCTACTAAACTGCTACCCACTCCTAAATAGTGACAACAAAGACTATTTATGAACTCATCCTTTTTTTTTACCAGGTAAAAATGAATCATTTATCCTCAAAATACTACTAGAAGAATATAGGTTTTGATATTCTATTTTCCAGATGAGAAAACTGAAGCTTAAAGAATCTTGGCTGCTTGCCCATGTTTACAGAACTAGCCACGGTAGAATAGAGAATGGACCCAAATTTATTTAAGAGCCAATAGGGTCCTTAATCACTATCTTCTATCAATGGTAATTAAGTATTTTGGTTAGGAAAAAATATCATTGTATTTAGTTCTTACTTACACTTAACATTAAAGTCACACCAAATATAATTTCCTCTTTTCACAATGATTAGAAAGGCACTTCAGAATCTGGAAGTGCCTCATTATCATGCACATAATTAGCATATAATAATATTTTTAAAGGGTGGATGTTTGAACCTTTGGACCATTTAGCTTCTGGACATGTGGAAGTTTGTTTTTAATGTTTTATTTTACTAAACAATTTCTAGCTAAATTATCTGGAAATCAGGTCTGAATGAAAGACACAGAGCAAAGAGTACTCTTAACCCACCCACATTTCCTCAGATGAGAGAAATAAACCCGTCTTTCTTCACTGGATAGAAGAATTATGGAAGAAGATGAGCACAGCTCCAGTGTTTTCTACATCTTAAGTTACTCATCAATATCTATTTCATTTCATTATGAATTCATCCACCACCCAATTTGAGTAATTGTCAGTAATCAGAGAACCTTTCCCCGACCTTCAAATCTATTTCATGGACATGAAAATTTCCCTAGCACCATAACAGAGGAAAAAAACTTTAGTTATATAATGTGGAAATATTTGCCATTTTACTTGAGCTACTGAGATTTAAATTATGTATATGTCCATCATTCTTCAGCATGTTTCCAAATCTGCAGTGGATTGTATTTTTTGCAACTAATAGAACTCATTACACTAATAGTCTAGTATTATGTAAATGCATTTTATCCAAATATCTAGTATCCATAAGTAGTTTGTTCTCTATATCCCTAATGTAATATATCAAACAATAACTCATTTTCAAATAACTCATTTTCAAATAACTCATTTTCAAATTAAAATTCAACAACTGTTTGGTCAGGATAAACCAGCAACAGTACAAAAATTGATGTTGCAAAACTTAACAAATGAAGGTATAAGGGAAGTGAGAATCAGGAAATTGCAGGCCTGCCCTCTAGGGCCATTTTGGGGCCACTTGTCTGAATTTTAATATTACAATTGTTTTACAAAAAGTCTCCAAGTTATTAGGCTGGGAGGGAAGTCAAATTACAGCTAGGCAACTTGAATATCAGGGGCATTCAATAAATGAGAACATGATATCACTTAGGACATAGGGTGGAAAAGGTACAACACTTGAGCACTGTGCTACAATTCAGTTTTTAAAAGGAAATTATTATATGACTTAAAAAGCACATTTCATCCCTTGTTGAGTTGTATTTAAGTAGTGTAGTGAATAAGAGTTTTAGACTATTTTGTTTGTGGTTTCAAATGTAGTATTTGCTCCATATTTTTTTAAAGCAAAATACCAAGTGTAGAAATAGCACCTACCGGAGGTTTAGATAATTTGAAAAGCAAAGAACATGAACCTACTGATGAGCTGACACCCATTGTATCGCAAAACAGTATTAGGAAAGGTGAAAAAAAAAACAAAACATGCAATTTTGAAGGTACTCAGAGAATTACATTTATCCTTTGGGATGTATCTATGAAATCTCCTTAAAATTAAAATAAAATATTTTAAATATTTAAAAAATTAAACTTAATAGACTTATTGTTAAAATATTAGACTTATTTATATAGCTATGTTCATCAAAATCACTTTATTCAAAAATTACTATATTAACACATGCATGTATATACATTTAAGAGGGAAAGTTCTTTATGTTTACATGCATGCTGCTTTGTACTTATACATGATTTACTTATTAGCTGTATATAACTTAACTGAATAACTTCTCATCACTTTAATATTACCTACATACTTCTGGAACTTTTTGTTCCTAAATGGGTTTTTCTCCATATGCTGTTATCAAGGAATGTCATGTTTGACCCTTCATATAGCCAACAAAAACCCTGCAATAAATCTGTCTTTCCAAAGGCAAATATTAAGAGTTTGACTGGGGGCAGAGATCTCTTATAGCTGAGATTTTATACTATTCTCTCATCTTTCTTTTTTTTTCTTTTTCTTTTTTTATTATAATTTAAGTTCTAGGGTACATGTGCACAATGTGCAGGTTTGTTACATATGTATACATGTGCCATGTTGGTGTGCTGCACCCATTAACGCATCATTTACATTAGGTGTATCTCCTAATGCTATGCCTCCCCCCAACCCCCTCCCCACAATAGGACCTGGTGTGTGATGTTCCCTTTCCTATGTCCAAGTGATCTCATTGTTCAATTCCTACCTATGAGTGATAACATGCAGTGTTTGGTTTTCTGTTCTTGTGATGGTTTGCTGAGAATGATGGTTTCCAGCTGCATCCATGTCCCTACAAAGGACACGAACTCATCTTTTTTATGGCTGCATTGTATTCCATGGTGTAAATGTGCCAGATTTTCTTAATCTAGTCTGTCACTGATGCACATTTGGGTTGATTCCAAGTCCAGTTTCAGCTTTCTACTTATGGCTAGCCAATTTTCCCAGCACCATTTATTAAATAGGGAATCCTTTCCCCATTTCATGTTTTTCACAGGTTTGTCAAAGATCAGATGGGTGTAGATGTGTGGTGTTATTTCTGAGGGCTCTGTCCTGTTCCATTGGTGTATATCTCTGTTTTGGTACCAGCACCATGCTGTTTTAGTTACTGTAGCCTTGTAGTATAGTTTGAAGTCAGGTAGCATGATGCCTCCAGCTTTGTTCTTTTGACTTAGGATTGTCTTGGCAATGCGGGGTCTTTTTTGGTTCCACATGAACTTTAAAGCAGTTTTTCCAATTCTGTGAAGAAAGTCATTGGTAGCTTGATGTGGATGGCATTGAATCTATAAATTACCTGGGGCAGTATGGCCATTTTCACGATATTGATTCTTCCTATCCATGACATGGTATGTTCTTCCATTTGTTTGTGTCCTCTTTTATTTCACTGAGCAGTGGTTTGTAGTTCTTCTTGAAGAGGTCCTTTACATCCCTTGTAAGTTGGATTCCTAGGTATTTTATCCTCTTTGAAGCAATTGTGAATGGGATTTCATTCATGATTTGGCTCTCTGTCTGTTACTGGTGTATAAGAATGCTTGTGATTTTTGCACATTAATTTTGTATCCTGAGACTTTGCTGAAGTTGCTTGTCAGCTTAAGGAGATTTTGGGCTGAGACAATGGGGTTTTCTAAATATACAATCATGTCATCTGCAAACAGGGACAATTTGACTTCTTCTTTTCCTAACTGAATACCCTTGATTTCTTTCTCTTGCCTGATTGCCCTAGCCAGAACTTCCAACACTGA
>NW_016804734.1:594349-598132 GCF_001698545.2 Rhinopithecus bieti | reverse complement strand
CTGATGAAACTTAGTTTGGCTGGATATGAAATTCTGGGTTGAAAATTCTTTTCTTTAAGAACGTTGAATATTGGCCCCCACTCTCTTCTGGCTTGGAGAGTTTCTGCCGAGAAGTCTGCTGTTAGTCTGATGGGCTTCCCTTTGTGGGTAACCCGACCTTTCTCTCTGGCTGCCCTTAAGATTTTTTCCTTCATTTCAACTTTGGTGAATCTGGCAATTATGTGTCTTGGAGTTGCTCTTCTTGAGGAGTATCTTTGTGGTGTTCTCTGTATTTCCTGAATTTGAATGTTGGCCTGCCTACTAGGTTGGGGAAGTTCTCCTGGATGATATCCTGAAGAGTGTTTTCCAACTTGGTTCCATTTTCCCCCTCACTTTCAGGCACACCAATCAGACATAGATTTGGTCTTCTCACATAACCCCATATTTCTTGGAGGCTTCGTTCATTTCTTTTTACTCCTTTTTCTCCACACTTCTCTTATTACTTCATTTCATTCATTTGATCTTCAATCACTGATACTCTTTCTTCCAGTTGGTTACTGAAGCTTGTGCATTTGTCAAGTAGTTCTCGTGTTATGGTTTTCATCTCTATCAGTTCTTTTAACGTTTTCTCTGCATTGATTATTCTAGTTATCCATTCATCCATTCTTTTTTCCATGTTTTTCCATGTTTTCTTTGTGCTGGTTACATAGTTCCTCCTTTAGCTCTGAGAAGTTTGATCGACTGAAGCTTTCTTCTCTCAACTCATCAAAGTCATTCTCCCTCCAGCTTTGTTCCATTGCTGGCGATGAGTGGCATTCCTTTGGAGGGGGAGATGCACTCTGATTTTTTTAATTTCCAGCTTTTCTGCACTGCTTTTTCCCCATCTTTGTGGTTTTATCTGCCTTTGGTCTTTGATGATGGTGATGTACTGATGGGGTTTTGGTGTGGATATCCTTTCTGTTTGTTAGTTTTCCTTCTAACAGTCAGGACCTTCAGCTGTAGGTCTGTTGGAGTTTGCTTGAGGTCCACTTCAGTCCGTTTGCCTGGGTATGAGCAGCGGAGGCTGCAAAAGAAAGAATATTGCTGAACAGCGAGTGTTGCTGTCTGATTCTTGCTCTGGAAGCTTCGTCTCAGGGGTGTACCCCGCCATGTGAGGTGTGAGGTGTCGGTTTGCACGTAGTAGGGAATGTCTCCCAGTTAGGCTACTCAGGGGTGAGGGACCCACTTGAGCAGGCAGTCTGTCCATTCTCAGATCTCAACCTCTGTGCTGGGAGATCTACTGCTCTCTTCAAAGCTGTCAGGGGCGTTTACCTCTGCCGAGGTTTCTGCTGCTTTTTGTTTAGTTGTGCCCTGTCCCCAGAGGAGAAGTCTACAGAGGCATGCCAGCTTCCTTGAGCTGTGGTGGACTCCACCCAATTCGAGCTTCCCGGAGACTTTGTTTACCTACTTAAACCTCAGCAATGGTGGGTGCCCCTCCCCCAACCTTGATGCTGCCTTGCAGTTAGATATCAGACTGCTGTGCTAGCAATAAGGGAGGCTCCTTGGGCGTGGGACCCTCTGGGCCAGGTGTGGGATATAATCTCCTGGTGTGCAGTTTGCTAAGACCCTTGGTAAAGCACAGTATTAGGGTGGGAGTTACCCAATTTTCCAGGTATTGTGTGTCTCTATTTCCTTTGGCTAGGAAAAGGAATTCCCTTCCCCCTTGCACTTCCCAGGTGAGGCAATACCTTGCCCTGCTTCAGCTGTCGCTGGTTGAGCTGCACCCGCAGACCAGCATCAACTGTCCAACACACCCCAGTGACGTGAACCCGGTACCTCAGTTGAAAATGCAGAAATCACCCATCTTCTGTGTCGCTCACACTGGGAGCTGGAGGCTGGAGCTGTTCCTATTCGGCCATCTTGGGCACGCCCCCCTGTTTTGTCTTTCTAATGACAGTAGCGTGTGCGTGTTTGTGTGTGTGTGTAACTTCCATTTTCCTACTTGCACCCAATGTATTAAATTTATTTTTTCAGTTAGCAGAAGCCTTTCCATATGATAAAAATGACAAGCATTATGAAAGGCATTCAAAGTTCCCAGGCTTGTTAGGCCCATTCAAGGATCAAGTCTTCCTTCAAAATCCACTTTCAAGATTCCACAAGTTTATTGCAAGATTTTCATATGCAAATTAACAGACCTGTGTAGTGATCTCCCTAACATATTTTGCTCTATCAAGGTTCAACTTGCTGTTAGAAAGTAGCAGTTAATGTCACAACTACTGTTCTGTTATGCAGGCAAGAGAATCAAAGTACAGTAATCAAAGTATAGTAGATAATCATTTTTTAGTACATAGTAGAGTGGTACAACTAAACTTTCTTTTAAGCTGTTAGTCAAATTATACAGCTAATAAGCAAAAGACAAATGAGCAAAGCTGTATTTGCTACACAGTTTGTCTCTTAACCAAGATCAAAGAATGAAGCTGGTTTGCAACTCTGTGACCTGTCATTCTGTGAAGTGTCTCTCGCCAAAAATGAAACTACAAATCACATGCTGTTTGATGGTGTTCCTATGCTTGTGTGAACAGGCCACCTCATTCAAGCTATGAAGAAGCTGCTAACAGGTGTCGTCTGTTTCCACAAAGCACCACGAATTGGGATCATTAAGAATACCCAGATGCTGTATCCCAGGCTTCATGGCTTAAACATGTGCTTCAGATTTTGAGGTTTTTTTGTTGTTGTTGTCAGTTTAAAAGATCTATCTCCAAATGAGATAATCTGCATTCAATATTCATTCAGTAAGTTTCCACTTTGTGCTTAGCATTGGACCGGCTCCCAGAGAAATGTATATGTAATAAAAACAATGTAGGTTCTGTCACGATTTACTGCTGCTTAGTTTGTGTGTGTTTTTGTCTTGTCTTTTCTACCGGCCTATAAGCTCTTGGGACTAGTTGTATAGCATCATGAGTTCCCCAAAGTACTTCCCACAAAGAGCTCAATTAATACATAGTTTTATTTGCCTAAGAAAAGCATCTGTTATAACTTACTTTTCTTCCCTCATTTTTCTCCCAATTTCCCTCCCCAGCAACTTCCACTCTGTCCACACAGAACTGTTCATTATTCCTTGGAGTGATTTGCATTTCCATTTATCTGGGCCTTTGCTATTACTAAACTCCTGTGTGTTTTGTTTTGTTTTTTAATGTCCTTTATCCATAAACTTAACTCTTCCTTCAAACCAAGCAGAAGTAGTTCTCCTTTAAATGTACCACTATTAAAGCACTTATTACATTGGTATATAACTAATTGTCAACTCCTGTCACTAAACTACTAAAAGTTTGGTATGATTTTATTTTCCTCTTTGTATCTGTAGTGCCATGTAAGACCATTTATAAGGTGACATACAAGTTGGTACAAAGGAACAAAATAAAATGGCATACTATAGTTTTAAAAAGTTTGCTACAGCTTTGCCTAACAATTAGTCATTGCTTACTATTGAGCAGCATAACTCTGCCTTGTGATTGCTTCCAAATCCCTCTTTCTCTGAACTCTCTGCCCTTCAACTTTTCAAGAGTACCTTTTCCATACACTCTCTACCTGAAAAGCTTTTCACTTAAAACCCTCCTGCCAAAGTTGGGAAAGGGATTATTGGTGTAGTGATGGTACTTTTTCTGGGAGTATTTGAATCCAAACAAGAAATAAATTACCTTAAACCAAAAAAGTAGGTTTTGAACTGTGAGGTTTCAAGCAGTAGCAGAAACAAGGGAAATAGTTTTGTCAGAGGCCACACCTACAAGTCCAAAATCTTTTTTTTTTTTTTTTTTTTTTTTTTTT
>NW_016804734.1:586753-593227 GCF_001698545.2 Rhinopithecus bieti | reverse complement strand
TTTTTTTTTTTGAGATAGAGTTTCATTCTTGTTTCCTAGGCTGGAGTGCAATGGCGTGATCTCAGCTCACCACAACCTCTACTTCCTGGGTTCAAGTGATTCTCCTGTCTCAGCCTCCTGAGTAGCTGGGATTACAGGCATGCACCACCACATCCAGCTAATTTTGTATTTTTAGTAGAGATGGGTTCTCCATGTTGGCCAGGCTGGTCTCAAACTCTTGACCTCAGGTGATTCCTCCTACCTTGTCCTCCCAAAGTGCTGGGATTACAGGCATGAGCCACTGTGCCCAACCAAAGATCATGTTTTTTATTCATAGTCATAGCTAGACCTGAACACAGAAGTCTTGACCTTTAAACTAGTTCCCTTCTCATCATATATAATAATTTTTGAAAAGTTATGTTCAAAATAGACTATACAAACAAATTTAAGATCTCTCTTTTTTAGAAAATTGAATATTTTAAAAATATGTTTGATGATATTTCAGAAGCATTATTCTTAACATCAATTATTAATAAAACTTACATTTAAAAAGTCCAATAAGCAGACTTATGAATAATGAAGAGTTTATTAACTACACTCAAAAGACAATCTGAAAACAGACTAATAAACCAGAAAATAATTAGATTAGGAAGCTAATCTGTGTATGAGATTGCTCTTCAAGCCAAATCCACTCTGAACTTGGACTTGGACTTAGTGAGGGATTAGAGAAATCTCTCTAGGGTCCAAATTCATAATCCATGACAGCCAATGCAGCCAAAGTGTCTGTGCACAAGCAATATTCTTGCCTGAATTGCAGTATCATCTTGATGCTACATGTTTCACCTAGGTTGGAAGAGATGCCACTAAAGAGCAGGGGGCACAGGAAACCTGATTCGACTTTTGGAAACCATTAGAGAAGCGTGTGAAGTTTGGGGAAAAAAAAAATGCCTTTTTCAGGGGAAATTAAGTATAATCAGAGGTCAAGGCAGAAATGTACTATCATAGATTGGTCAACCATTTACATGGATTAGGGTGTGGACTCACTCGTTTCACCAAATACCACACCTGGAGAGTAAACATAACTCTTAGGCATCAGTCACCGGGAGTCCCTGGGTTCCTTAACGCTCTGTCAAGATTGATGAGGATAAACCAGGAGGGGAACAGATTTAAGCCTATAAATTGAATCTTAGGTAAGCCTATACTCTCAGATAGACTATATTTTAGAAGGCAGAATCTGGCACACTTTAAACTTTTATTTTTAGAAATGTTTTTATTAGTTTAGTACATTCACTTAACAAGTATAATTTTATCCACAACTGCCTATTATGTGCCTGGCAATAGGGTCTGAATTCTTCATAATCCAGAACTTTGTCATACTCAGTTTTTAGCCTCAGAAACTAACATAAATTCATAGTTATTGATAAATCTGTGCCTCAATTTTTTTTTTTTTTTGCTACGTTGATAATATGAAGATCAAATTTCCCAGACTCTCCCAAAAGTCAGGCAAAATTATACTTACTTAGATTTTCTATTACGTTCATTTGTAAACTTATGTTAAAATCTATTTTCAAAAGTTCTCATTTTGAGTTTTATTCATCTTGTATACACTCTGCATGTAATGTCACCAATTAAAATGAGAATATGCTTAGAAAATCTTTATAACCATCTACCATGGCTAATGATCTTAACTTTAATGCACAAAAATGTTATTTCATTGGAAATTTGGTGTGTTCTTACAGAGTGAACCTTGTTTCTGTAGCATTTTCAGTGATGTTAGATCAAAAAGCACCAACAAATATTTCTAGATTTATTTTCTATAGCAAGCACTCATATGACACTTAACTATTTGAAAAATAAATCAGTTACATTTTAAATAATTGCCAACAATCAATGCTGTCATGATCTACAATGTATAGAAGAAAATAGCTTACACAAGTAGAACTTTGCATATGCCAGGATTGTATTTAAAGTGCTTTACATTTATTGACTTTATTCATATTTACATCAACTCTGTGAGAACCATTGTTATCCCCAATAGTAACATTCCCAAAACCTTTCAGCTTGCAGTGGTAGAAGTAGGGCTTAACCCCAGATGGTCAAGCTCCAGAGTCTGTGTTTTTAATAAATATTTAATTTTGTCAATTTATAACAAAGTCATTTGGAGCATCTCCTGTTGCTGGGGATGCATGGATGGCAAAATTATCTTTATCTTTTAGCTATCACCTTTGCTGAAATGTTGGGTGGCCCATGCCCACAGGAGAGAAAGTTGTATATGCTTATTTTTAACAAATAAAACATAGGATTTAAAAAGACAAGGGTAAATTTCAACAATGTAGTGTATACATTGTCTTCTAAAGAGCAACAGAAGACAACTCTGACTACCTTAAGCAAAAGAAAATGTTTTAGTACAATAGTGGAAAGCCACAGAATTATAGGAAGGCTACAGAACCAAGCTTAAAAACTAACAGGAACCAAGCCATCTTGGTGGAAGAGAAAAAATAACTATAGGTATAGTTTATATCAGATACAGAGTGATTAAGTGAGCCATACTAGGATAAATGAATTCCAAATATTTTCAGTCTATTTGCTGCTCTACTCAAGACTTAAACTCTATAAAAGGAGAATCCAATTAACCTGGCTTGGGTAACATAACTCTTCCTTGACTAAGAGAGGGAGGGGATTGGAACACAGCCCTGTCAGTCTATGTTCAATGAGGACAATACTTTTCTAAATGCAACTGAGGCTGCTCTTAGGAAATAAAAATAGGTACAGGCAGTCAAAAACCTACAGATATCCGTGGCTGTGACTTTCAAAATAATTCCCATCATTTTGTGTGTGTGTGTGTGTGTGTGAGTGTGTGTGTAGGTAAGTTAATCTGTCATAAAAACTGCTTTAAAATCATATTTCGTTAAGATTTATTTCTGATTATAAAAGTAACACATATTCACTGTAGAACATTTGGAAACTAAATATAAAAAGTCACTTATAATCCCAAGAACTGTCTAGTATTGTCATTTTGATGTTTTTCTTTTTTTCTTTCTACAAGTAGTTATACATACACATATATCTATGCACTGTACACTAAAATTTGAGATAGTTCCTGTAATTTTATATTGTACATTTGCCACTTAGTTGATTACTATGTTTATATTATTAATCTCTAAGAACATGATTCCATGAAATAGATAATCATCTATATGTAACCATTCTACATTGTTGTACATTTAGGTTGGTAAGTAACAGAGGAGAAAATAAAACAGCTAATATTTATCAGGTACATATGTGGGTCAGATACTCTGTGGCATGCTTTACATGCTTTACATGCCACAATAAAACATGAAGTTTTATTTTACTAAAGCAGAAACTAAAGCTCAGTGAGATAAATTTCTCCAAGGTCAAAGAGCTAGTGACTATAGAGTTGGGATTTGAGCCCAGATACTCTGGATAGCCTGTGTTCTTGGTAGTTGTATCTTTGTGTTATTACTAAATATATTGTGGTGTACATTCTCACATATAAATATTTGCATGGCTTATTTACTTCAGATAAATTCCAAGATGGGAGATTGCTGAATCAAAGTCTAAACATTTACAAAGCCCTTGATACATTTTGCCTGTACAAATATATAAATTTCTATTTCTTCTGGTAGAATATGAGGATGCTTATTTCATAACAGTAGTCCCATCACTGGATAAAATTATTTAAATTTTCAAATTTGAAAAAAAAATCTTATTTTTATTCTTTTTTTTTTTCAATTGATAATGAGACTCACTATGTTTCAATTCATTACTTTTTCCTCTATGGTAATTCAGTGACATTCACTGAACCATATTTATCTGAGTGCCCACACTTCTCTCCCCTGGGGTATTATTTAATGACGAAGGTAATGTGCATGAATGTGTTTTGATTTGGCCTCATGACTGGATTTCGTATTCTTTTTTTTTTTTTTTTTTGAGATGAAATCTCGCTCTGTTTCCCAGGCTGGAGTGCAATGCCACTATCTCACCTCACTGCAGCCTACACCTCCCAGGTTCAAGCAATTCTCCTGCCTCAGCCTCCCGAGTAGCTGGAATTACAGCCATGCGCCACCATGCCTGGCTAATTTTGTGTTTTTAGTAGAGACGCGGTTTCTCCATGCTGGCCAGGCTGGTCTCAAACTCCTGACTTCAAGTGATCCACCCACCTCGGCCTCCCAAAGTACTGGGATTACAGACGTGAGCCACTGCGCCCGTCCTGCATATTCTTATATTAATTTTATGAGCAGCTTTTCCAGGAGTCAATTTAACCTTGCTACACTGAGAGTATGCAATGCTTTGACAAAGGATGTAAACCTCAGGTTCCTTATCTGTAAAATGATAATGATAAGAATAGCACATACCCCATAGGTTTGTTATGATGATTTAATAAAACATAAAGGATTTGAAACAATGTTCGATTCATTTTAAGTGTTTGGTCCATGTTAGCCACTATCAGTCGTAGTAATGGTAATAGTAGTAAGAGTGAGGGTGGATATGTGGCCAAGGTGATCTTTTCTAAAAAGCACTATTTTCTAATTCTTGGGGATGTGGACTACCTTACAGCGGGGAGTAAGTCTGAACAGTGTGGAAGAGTTGACCTAGAGCTCACAATCTTTGAGGGTCCTTTTCAAGAGGATCCTCTTAATGGACAGATACCTGCATCAGTAAATAAATACAATGATTAGATAAGGTTTGCCTGCAGTAAGGACAGAGGCAGAGGAATAGTCAAATACATGCTCTGAAAGGCTCCTTTTCAGAAAGAAACTTTCTCCTCATTATCATTTTGGTGTCATAAATTCCATTTTACTTCTGCAGAAATTCAGGTTGGAATGGTATTTATTAGGTGCCTATCATGTGGTAAGCACAGTTCTACAAGATTTTCAAACATCTTAACCTTATATAAAAAGACACCCAATAGATGTGAAAGACGTAATGTTATTTACAGAGCAGTATTATTTGCAGAGGAGGAAATAAATACCATAGGAGCTTAGTAATTTACCCAAAGCCCACAGTTATAGTCAAGTTAGTCTGTCATTTTTTTCCTGCCAATGGCCTTTTCTGGACATCTAGGCCTGGAGAGCTCTCCTTGGAGACTAGATTTAACAGGAAAGTTTTATAGCTCCTGGTGTGATCAGCAGTGGGGTGCTGGGGTCTAACAATAATGGACCAGGAACCCTGAGTTTGACTTCAGCTCCTTTGCCTCTGCCCTTTACTCATTTGATCACTTTAGAAAAATTACTTAATTTCCTGTTTCCTCATCTGTAAAATGCAGGTAATGACTGTTACCTTGCAGTGCTAATGCAAGAAGAAAAGGTAACTGCTGTAAAGTTCGTAGCACATAATAGGCAATGAATAATTAATAGTCATTATAAATAATGGCTCAGAATACTAGCTATTCAACTTCTAAGACTTGAACACTGTGTTCTCAACTCTATAACCTCAATATTAACACAGAGAAAAACCCAAAGCTTGAGTCTTCACATTCTGACCTAGAAAGACTTCCTTCATTGTTCCTGTCATTTATACCCCAAAAGTAAACTGAATTGTTACTGCATATGAAGCTCGTTTTAAATGCTTTGAGAGACAAAAGATTCATCAGACACAGATTCTTCACTGAAGGTCCCTACAGTCTAGAAGACAAGATTAAGCATGACCATCAATAACTAGTACCCAGAGTAGAAAGTGGTAAATGCTTCAATAGGATAGATTTCATGGAAAGTGCTATATGTTGCAGTAATATTAATTTCAACTAATAAACATCATCAAGCAATAATATTAACAAACTTTTTATTTTATATGTACTTTTACCTAAGATCAAAATTTCACTTCAACCTCCCTCTCAGCTATTGAACGGGGCAACTTTATCTTATTTGACCCTAAACAGACCGGTTATTCCTCCTCCACTATATATTTTTCTTATCCATCAGGCAAAAATATTCTAATTACATGAAACAAAACCACTGCTAGTCTTTTTCTCTGACCCTAGAGCAGTAGTGTCCACAGACTATACAAGTGTGTGTAGCCTGGGGGTAGAAATTGAACCCTGTCAGGGCATGGTGGTTCACGCCCGTAACCCCAGCACTTTAGAATGCTGAGGTAGGTGAATTGCTTGGGCCCAGGAGTTGGAGACCAGCCTAGACAACATAATGAAACCTCCTTTCTACAAAAATTACAAAACAGTAACTGGGTATGGTGGCACACACCTGTAATCCCAGCTACTGGGGAGGCTGAGGTAGAAGGAGAGCATGAGCCCAGGAGGGGAGGCTGAGGCTGCAGTGAACTGTGATTGCACCACTGCACTCCAGCCTGAGCTACAGAGTAAAACCCTATTTCAAAAAGAACAGGAACAAGAACAAGAACAGGAAGAGGAACAGGAATGGAACAGAAAGGGAAGGGAAGGGAAGGGAAGGGAAGGGAAGGGGAGAGCAGAGGACGGAATTCTAAAGAAACTAAAGAAAAGATTGGATCAGCTTGGTCGTG
>NW_016804734.1:545684-583721 GCF_001698545.2 Rhinopithecus bieti | reverse complement strand
GGGGGGGAGGGAGGGAAGGAAGGAGAGAGAAAGAGGGAAAGAGAAAAGAAATTGGGCCCTCTTTGCTTTTGGCCTCTCCTAATGTCCTACTTACTTAAAGGTACTGCTGGGATTGATTCTGGGTCCCCCACCTTCCAGCTCTACCTTCTCTTTCCTGTACAGCATCACCCTCTCTCAGCAATAACAGGTCACTTACAATGTTCTCACTCCATGGACAGGCAGGTTAAAAATTACAGCCTAGGGATCTAGAAATTGCAAATTCAAATGAATGAGGTCCACTGAGAAGCAAAGATCAAGATATCAGAAAATCCTCAAATTCATTGAGCTTAAATGTAAAAGGAGAGGGCAATATTGAAATAAATTTCTTTCATATAAATGTCACCCAGCAGCATTTCCATCTGCTCTCAAATAAAGCTTGTGTCTAGGTAAGGAAACCTCATATATATGGACAATGTAATGAATCTAAGAATCCATGATAGTGTTCCACAGCACTTCTTTCCCTCTCACCATGGTTCTCCTTTCCCTAATTTGTCCTGACTTTTTAGGTGAAGTTTCTTATTGAAGGCAGATTTTTTCCCTTATGTTCTCTTTATCATTCAAATTTTCTTTCATTCATTTCTCTCTGTGCTTCTTTTTCTTTAATCATTCTTTCTTTTTCTTATGCTTTCCTCTCTTCCCATTTCTTCCTCCTTCTTTCTTTTTATCTCCTTTTATGCTCTCAATTCACTTCTTTATATCTCAACATGTCCCCGTCTCTCTAAGTCTTTATGTCTCTCTACATTTCATCTTATCTCTCTCCCTTGACATGTGTTTTCTGTGCACAGTACTATGGTACTTGAGGAATTGGGAATAAAATGACCTGGATCCAAATACAAACCCTCTTGCCCAACTAAGCTAAACACAGAGGAGTTGGTATTTTATTCTTGTTCCCTGCTCCTCTTAAATAGCCATGTCTATTTCCAAATGAGAAGTCTGCTAATGACCTAGCAGGTTCCCAGTGTCGATAGGATCCAATTATCTGCTATTTGGCACACAATGGCCTTTGTGTCTGCCAGCCATGCACCAGGTGGTGAAAATAGCATGTCTACTTTATTCCTAAGCATGAGGGTGTTTTTCTACTAGAAAAAATAAAATAAAATAAAACCCTGAAAAATAGTTTTGAGACTCAGAGTATTTTACCCAAAAGGTCAAAGATTCACTGGAATTCTATTTTCTTTTCTTGTTATTTTAAGTTGTCATTTTTCTGTAATATTAGTTGTGCTGTGTGTATTTTTTCAGTCTGAGTTTTCTTTGTTCCTTACTATTAGATTTCGCCTTAAACTCATAATCCTGACTGCTTTTCAGAATGTTCATTTTCCCATGGCAACAGAGATGCAAATGAATAATTCTGGTGTTACTGTGGGGAAGAAAAGAAGAACTTGTGTATGACTCATACAAAAAAATCTGTTATTCAAGAAGAAATATCGCAGCAATAATAATAAAGGTCAGCGCTCCCATCTCACCCATGCAAATCAATGAGAGATACACACAGGTGGTTGAGGACAGGCTGTTAGTCCTCAGTGAGTGATGAATCTTGTTGGTCAAATGAATTGCCCTCATTTTCTGTTAGAGGTTGTGGACTATTTTCTTAAAAGGGAAGCACTTTGATTGATTGATTGATTGATTGATTGATTGATTATTTTGGGGTAGAGCGTGTCATTGAAAGGCACCTGACCCAAAAGATGAGTCTGTGTAATGTGCCTGCTTACTGAAGCCAAACTTAAGATCTCTTCTCCTATGATTATGAGAGTTCTTGGCTATTTCTACCCACCAGCTCACATTGCTGACACCAACAGAAGTTCACTGATGCTTCAATGACCTAGACAAGAGCAGTAATTTTCTGCCCTGTGCAGTGTCTCAAAGGTTAAAAATTCGAATTGCTACTAAGGATTTCCTTCAAAAAGAGATATTTAAAATCCTTATTGGAAGATCCGCTTCACCATGAGCAGAGGAAGTGTATTCATGCCCTCTGTAAAATATAAGCACTCACCCCTCCAGATTAGCCTGTGGTACATTTGTTCTCGGGCAGTTCAATGTGGATGAATTTTGTGAGACAGGGAGGCCATGGTAAGTATGCTGTCCTGGGTGTTCTGTCTCAGGACTTTCCTCTGCTGCCCAGGGCAGTGATATTCCATCATCCAGCATGGTGCTACTGCTGCAGAAGGCAGATAGAGATCTGATACATCCAGGGTACCCACATATAAGAGGAAAATGGATGAAAGATCAGAGAACATCATCCCATCACCACTCTTTCAGCATCACCAACCCAGGATGCCATCTTACATGAATATTGACTGGGACTTGTGTAATTGTAGCTCATAAAGCAGGATCTTTTGGATAGATACATATTTTTCATAAGGTATATTTCTACAGAATTTCTAGATTTGAATGATATAGCTGTGGCTATTCTGTTATTATTAGAAACTTAATCCAATCGTTCTTTATTAAAAAAAAAGATTTCCATAGCAACACAGACACAAAACAAATTTCCTGGGTAGATACTATAATTTGTTTCAGATAATATAGAGCTTCTATTGGAGTCATTATTTTAAAATTACAATTATTATACAGACATTTTTATCATAGCATTAATATTGACACTTTTATAATGAATTCATGCCAAAAATATAATTTTATATCTTTCTATTAAACATAAGAGACAACAGACTTGTATCTACATAAGTAAAATTAAATCAGATGGTGATTTTAATGAAATATGTGTTTTCTCCAAATCTCTAATGTTTCTTTTAGAGCAGTAGGGCTTTTGTTTTGTTTTGTTTTTTTTTAATTTTACAAAATTGACCTATTATTACCTCAAGTATTTTCTTGATAACTTCTAATTCCAGAGCAATTTTGTTGTTCTTTAAGGACAATTAAGCTGAATAGATTTTAACATTGTACAACACTCTAAACTTGTTTCCAGAGGAAGAAATATTCTTTGTATATCAAAAAAAATTTAACCTAAAATGTGATTAAGCAAAAGCATGGATTAATTGTGTTTCCACTGATGTAAAGAAATATTCATTGAATGTTCCAGCCGATAAGCCACTGGATTAGTGCATGGGATAAACTCATCCACGGATGTTAACTGAAGTCCTATGTGTTCTCAGTAGAGTGTGTCAGATTCTGTTGGTATTTGCTCCAGTAAACATAGGGTTGGGGTTTTTTGATAATAAAGTTTGGGGTGAAAGTCTTGAGACAGCATAAGCTCATGAAGAAGCAAAAATGTAATCTGATTAGCAGGATTTGTATCTATGCATGGTAAATTATAGAAGATTGTGGTCTTTCCATGACTAATGCACTAGAAAAACTTTACAAATGAAAAGTTTGATCGTTAACGTGGATACTCTTTCATCTCTAAAACAGCTTAGTATATTACCTACCACAACTTTTCAACTTTTGAATTTCTAGGCAAGTAAAACATTAAAATGCGTATTAACTAAACTTCAAACAGGTTTTTTTTTAGATGTCACCTGAAAATCCTTTTGGATTGCTCATTTCCAGTTATCATATCCTAGTTTGCAGGGGCTTATTAAAGAAGGATTTAAATGTAATAGGCACCAATGAGTTGGCAGAAATAGAACATAGAAAACTAGTCACATGATCACAGGATCATGAAGTCTCTTGATCCAGAAATTATGTAACTGTACTGAACACAAAATAGTTAGCAAACTATTGTGGCACTTTTATTAATTTGAATATGATTCAAAATTTAAAAAAAATATTTTTATATGTTCAACTAATATCTTGAGTAACATGAAAATACATTGCGGTTTTTCTACTCTTGGGAATCCACTGAAGTTTCCTCTTAAGAAAGTTAAGATAGTCAAAACAAAACACTTGAAGGATTTATGCATATTCATCCCCCCCGGTCTGGTTTTTGAGTGAATACAGATTAGGCTTGAGGTTAAGTTAATATTATAACATTGCAATATTCAGAAAAAAGAAATGGAGATGTTTAGATTGTTCGATATCACTTCCAGCACTTCTTTTAAATTCAGTACATAGAAATCTCCAAACCTCATAATCTAAAATAAAGTTTTTAATTTTAGTTAACATTTAACACAATTTAATAGTAACATTATTTGTTAATTAGTGAAAAGATACGCATCTTCATGGTAGTAATTTTTAAGGTTTTCAACGTCTTTAGGACTTTCCAATGATGTTGCTGTCATAGTACCTGTGTATGTGTTGGTCTTTTGTATATATTTTAAATTGTGTTAATATAGGCATTTGTAAGTGAAGCTTTACAATAGCAAAATGAACTAAATCACCTGTAAATATGTCCCTTATCTAATTTCTGTGTTTTTGCATCTGAAAAGAAAATACCTAGACAGATAACCAATTTGTATATATTAAATAGGAAATGCAGTGGCACTTAAATTCTGATTAGAAAATGTATACCTTTTTTATTTTAATATGTTTCCACAATATATACTAGAGAAAGCCTATTTTTAAGCACATGTCCCAGAACTGCTAAGTTCAACCTTATAGGATTCTCATGAGTATCACTGAAATAACTACATGTTAAGTGCTTCAATTCAGTGCCCAGCAACCAGAACTCAGTAGGCAATGGCCACGATTATTTGTATTAAATATTTTAATCAACATAGGTGAAGTAGACATGAAAATTATGTGATTAATTTGTTCACTGTAGAACCCAAAATCAAACTTAGCAACTGAGAAAATACTTCAATTATTAATATCAAAGTCCAGCAAAAATCTCCTGATGACAACATTTGTTTCAAACCAGCAAATAAGAACATGGACTCTGATTTTAGATCAACAAAATGCAGCATGTATTTTCAAAAGAATCACAGATAATCTCCTAAGCAGGTACCTCCAAAATCCCTGAGGAGGCACTGTGTTCCTTTCTTCACTTGGTCTCCTCTGCATGCAGTGACAGGGGAGAAATCAGATACTGGGCTCAAGGATCACACCAACTTCAAGCCACCAAGGTCAAGGAGGCAACATCAGGCACCTTGGAAGCAGACCAATCCTTGGCAAAACTGAATTTTGTTTTAGCTAGAGCACCTTTTTATCTTTTACCTCATAGTACACTAGTGGGTTCATAGGCCTCCCCCCTCATTTGCTCAAGACCTCTCATCCCTGCTGTCCGCCAAGGCCCCCAATCAAGACAAGGAACAAGGACCTGTGTCCTACACTCAGCCCCCACTGCTGTTCATTTTAAACTGCTTTGCAAACCTATCAGTGCTCTATAGAAGTTACCTCTCAGAGTCTCCCTGGGCTTGCTTTTCAGCTACCAGTAAAATAATGTATGATAAGTTCTTCTCTGATGAGCACAATTTGCCGTGCTTCCCAGCATAACTGGTATTCTGAAGACCTGTGTGGAATGGGGAAAAGAGCATTATTACCTAGGGAGCACCATGTGTTCCTGTCATTGTGAAACTGACAGACTCTTGGAAGCAAGGGTGTGCCTTTGTTTGCCCAGCAAAACCCAGCACAGGGTCAGGCAAAATATAGACAAGGCTCTCGATTGGAGTGAGCCTCTTGGGTTCAAGAGTAGGTACTTCTGGTTGCAAGTTTGAAGTATAATATCCTGCATACTTGCCTTATTTCCCCTGGACTGGTCTCAGGATTACCATAGAAACACACACATCAAAGATCCACAATGAATAAAACAACCCCACCCAGCCACAAAGACTGACAGTTGATTTGTGGGAGAAGTGAAAGAATGTTCAAAGTTCTCTTTCTTGTTCTTCTTCTACCAGAGTGGTGAGATTTTGAAACTGAATGGTACTTACATTTGGAGGTGTTTTATACCATGTTTTTTTGTTTAGCTTACTCATGAAAAAAATAAATAAATAAAAAGAATGGCAAGCATTGGAAACAAAAAGTGCAATAATGAGTAATGATAACATGCTTGGTTGGTGTACCACTCTCTCCCCATTATATCTTCTGGTGTAATGGCCTTGCCCAGATCCTACACAGAATAAGACCCTAACAGGTTCTTTAGCCACAGGTGCAGGACTTGGCATAAAGTAGGCACTCAATACATTTCTATCAGATGAATGCACCCATACTAAGATACAGACAGATTGCAGATTTATTCTCAGCTCAATTCAAAATAAAATGAATGTTTTTCATTAGAAAGAAATTGATTCATGTTATATTGCCAAGCCAAATGTGTGAACTGAATGGACTTTATGATAGTCAAAATGTATGTGGCTTCTATATATAGAGGCCACAGGCTACGAGACATTGCCACTATAGTAATATTTTGTACTCTAGGATATTTTCCTTATCTCATTCTTTAAGTAAGACAGTCAGAGATAATTGTCCCCAAAGATATTTGCTTGTACCTTTTCATAGCTATTAATAATTTTTTGTTTGTGTGTCTTGCTGTCTCAACAAACAACAATCTCTTATTCCTCTTTCAACCCCTCATGGTGTCAAGCACAGAGATTTGCACATTCTAGGCCTTCAGTAAAACTTGAATTAATATTCTTGTTAGAGATGTACAAATGAATTTCTCTTAATTGAAATACATGCAGACTAGAACTGCTTGCCAAGTTCTAATTGGTAAATAATGCAAACACTGCATGTATTTGGTTTGCTTTCTTTGAATACTGCCTGTATTTTTCAAACCCCTTGACACATTATAAAACAAAGCTTTAGCAAAAAGCAAATCAATTTATTTTAACAGAGACTCCTTAAGAATGCCTTTTGGGGACATAAGTGAACGATACAAAATGGGCATCTGCTCCCCATTATTTCCAGGTCATGAAAATATCATTCATTTCCAATTCTATGCTTCCTGCATGACCACCCAAAGGCAAGCAGCAGTCTGACTTTACATTCTCAATTCAAACAGAGAATCATCTGTGAGAGGTAGTGAGATATGATTGAATTAGATTAGGTCAAATTTTTATTTCACTTAAGAAAGGATATACCAAATCTGCAAAGCAAAGAGCAAGGGTGAGGATAATCTGATTTGTTACTGTAACTTAATAATAAGTTTATTCAGATAAGAAGATAAAACAGCAGGTGGTCACTCAAATGGTAGGTGAAGGTAAATGACTCATCATTATTGCAGCCGACATGACCCCCTTCCAAACACCCAATTTAGATCTGATCGCCATTACTTTAGAAAGCTAAGTCTAGGGTCAGATATAGGGCAAGTTCTCACTGGAATTTTCTAATATTGTCTAATATTACTGGTACATAGCTGGCCTAAGTAGCTTGTATTTATAAATCTGACAGCCTACTTATATGTTGCCTTCAAAGAGGTACAATTATTGCAAGATAACGCCATTATGGGAGTGGGGAGGAAAGGAGAACAATAATTTATCAATCATGAGGCCCAGAAGGTAAACGCAATGTCTAGAACCTCAATTCAATCAGCAAAGGTCCAAAGGATATCATCAGCAGACCTAAAAGAACTGAATGTTTATCTTTTTATTCCTTTGTGAGGGTGTTTAGTATTATATGTTGCAGGGAGCAATGTGTGTAACGTGGTGATACAGGCAGGTGGTAATTCTGTATTTTATTTTCTTTTGTTTTCCTTTTTTGTTGCTGTTTCTTTGTTTAGACAGGGTCTGGCTCTGTCGCCCAGGCTGGAGTGTAGTGGCATGGTCTAGGCTCACTGCAACCTCTGCCTCCCAGGCTCAACATCCTCCCACCTCAGCCTCCCGAGTAGCTGGGACTGTAGAAATATGCCACTGGGCCCAGCTAATTTTTGTATTTTTTAAATATAAACAGAGTTTTGCCATGTTGCCCAGGCTGGTCTCAACCTGCTGAACTTGAACAATTCACCCACTTCGGCCTCCCAAAGTGGTGGGATTATAAGTGTGAACCACCGTGCCTGGCCTAATTCTGTGTTTTCCACTTAAGTATTGCTACTTTTGTTTTGATATGTTAAAACATACCTCCAGCCTTCCTTCTGACTGCACTATAACTCTATTTCTTCCTTATTGTACTTTATCACTATGCTTTATATACACTTCAGATCAGTATATAGAGCATCACAGAGTCTGTTGTCAGTACTTATTAGCATAAAAATAATATTCATCCCATATTTTCCAGTGGATATCTCCATCACAGAGTGGCAAACAAATCCCTGCAGGTAAATGCCTAACAAAGTTGTTAGGTCAGATGAGAATATGTATTTATTGGAGTAGACTTATATTGTCACTTGAGAAAGGATGATGTTCACCACACTGGTACATGCCCACTGCTGTCTATCCACCTTTCTTTTTTTTGAAATGGAGTCTTGCTCTTCTCACACAGGCTGGAGTGGTGTAGTGGTGCAATCTCGGCTCACTGCGACCTCCACCTACCGGTTTCAAGCAATTCTCCTGCCTCAGCCTCCCAAGTAGCTAGGGTTACAGGTGCCCACCACCACATCCGGCTAATTTTTGTATTTTTGGTAGGGACCTGGTTTTGCCGTGCTGGCCAGGCTGGTCTCAAACTCCTGGCCTTGTGATCCTCCCACCTCAACCTCCAAAGGTGCTGCGATTACAGGCGTGAGCCACAACGCCTGGCTGTCTATCTACCTGTCTACCTGCATCTTCTATCACCCTCATCTAAACCACAATGTCCTGGGCACCTTGGCATTATCATTCTTTCAAGGCACACCAAGATCATTTTTATCTTATAGATGTTTTGATGCCTTTTCCTGGAAAGTTCTTACCCGAAATTATCACATTATAGGTTCCCCTTAACATGTAAGTCTGAGTTCACATACGTTTTCCATAAAATTCACATCATCTATATCCTCCAACTCCGTCCTCACTCTCGAGCATCAGTTTTTATTTGTCACATCCCCTTGTTTGAAAGTTTTCATATCACTTATCACTATCTGAATTTAGCACATTTACTTTCTTATTTGTTCCCAGTGTATTTGTGTCTCCCCATTGCAAAAGATACATGGGATGAAGGCAGTTGTCTATATTATTCTCTGATTTAGTTCCAGCACTTTCAGGTGTATCTGGTACACAATATTTGTACAACAAGTATTTTTGAATAAATGAATATGCCCTTCAAAGAGTATAGTAGGCCAGATTAATGGAGGCAACTGGTGTTGGTAATGGTGGCAGGGGGTGGAACAGGACTGCATATTTTCCATGATGACTAGATTTTCCGAGGCCCTGGAATGTCACAGAATTTAAAAGCTGCAAAAAGCTTGAGGCCCAAAGAAAACAAGATCTTCAGTCTCTTTATTAATAATTGGCAGAACAGAGATAGATCCAAAGTCTTTCCACTGTTTTTCTTCTCCCTACCAGCTCTCAACTTCAGTGCTTGGGACTCTAAACTGTACTTTCTTCCTAGCTTTATATCAAGTAGCAGTTAAAAAAATACAATTACATGCCACATAATGACATTTTATCAACGCCAGAGCAACAGGATAGAGGATGTATATGAGGGTGGTCCCATAACATCATAACACATTCTTTTTACTGTACTTTTCTGAGGTTTAGATACACAAATACTTACCAGTGTATTACAGTTGCCTGCAGTATTCAGTACAGTAACATGCTAGACTGTATCATTTAGGTTTGTGTAAGTGTATCCCATGATGTTTGCACAATGATCAAATCACCTAAGGATGCATCTCTCAGAATGTATCCCTGTCATTATCAACATACAGAGATGTTTATTAGTTTTCTATAGCTGCTACAGTAAGTTACTGCAAATATAATGGATTAAAACAAGACAAAGTTATTTTATGACAATTGCACATGTCAGAAGTCTGACACTGGTTCCATTAGATTAAAATGAGGCATCAACAAAGCTGTGTTCCTTCCTGAAGGGGAATCCATTTCTTTGCCTCCTGCATCTTCTAGGAGCTACCTACAATCCTTGGTTTATGACCTCTTCTTCCATCTTTAAATGCTGCAAGGCTGGTCAGGTCCTTTTCGTATTATACCGCTCTGACCTTCTCTTCTGCCTTTCTCTTTGACACTTAAAAGGCCCCCGTGATTACATTAGACCCACCTGGATAATCCAGGATAATATCCTTATTTAAAAGTCAGTTAATTAACCATCTTAATTCTATATGCAACTTTAATTCCCCTTTGCCACATATGGTAGCATATTCACAAAATCTGAGGATTAGGATGTGGACATCATCAGAGGCCTTTGTTCTGCCTATCACAAGAAGTATTATGAAAATAATTACTATGTTTCCTTCTTTCAAAATAACTATGGTTTAAATTTTGGAGCATACGGTACCATTTGAGTTGTGGGCAATTTTGGGTACTAATAAATTCTGCTATAATAGTTGTCCATATCCATTGTCAATTGTTTTGTTAGAGTGTAATTTTCTGAAAATTAAAAATAGGACTTTCCTTGAAATTTAAGATAAACACATGTCAGATGTTTCATTCAACTTATTAATTATTAAATAAATCATGATTCTAAGACTGCTTCAAAGAAATATATGAGAAACAGAGATGTATAATCAATCAATCAAACAATGTCAAAATAATAATAGTAAGCAATAAGTAATAAGTAATAAGAAGCAAAACTATTTAATATCCCATATAATCATAAAACAATAATCTTTGGGTTATTCTTTTCTACCAGGCAGAAATCTACTAGTTAAGATGTAACGGCCGGGCGCGGTGGCTCAAGCCTGTAATCCCAGCACTATTTGGGAGGGCCGAGACGGGCGATCACGAGGTCAGGAGATCCGAGACCATCCTGGCTAACACGGTGGAAACGCCCGTCTTCTACTAAAAAAAAAATCAAAAAAAGCTAGCCGGGCGAGGAGGCGGCCGCCTGTAGTCCCAGCGACTTGGGAGGCTGAGGCAGGAGAATGGCTGTGAACCCGGGAGGCGGAGTTGCAGTGAGCTGAGATCCGGCCACTGCACTCCAGCTCGGGCGACAGAGCAAGACTCTGTCTCAAAAAAAAAAAAAAAAAAAAAAAAAATATGTAACTTAACAGTGTCGGCACTTTGGCATCTTTTAGACAATTTTTTAATCCATAGAAAAACCTGTAAAAACAATTATATTGAAGAGAAACTGCATTCATTCCCTTGCTTTCCAAGTTTTGAATAAATTTTTCTTTTAGAAAAATTATTAATATTTTAGAAATAAAATTCCTAAAAGAAGATTTTACTGGATTAAAAGAAAAATTTTAAATTACTGAATTATTTTAACGTTATAATTTACTTTTGAAAACCATTACATTTGTAGGTGATGATTCATAGCATTTATCTTCCTTGGATTTAAGATTAGGGATAAAACACTGGTTTCATAATGCTATTTTACCATATTTAATTTATAATTCTTAGTCTTAAAGGGCTTTTTTCTCCCAAATAGTAACATAATAATATATGTGACATGCTTTTTTAGCACTTTAAAAATAAATCACTTATGACAATGTTACTCAAAGAATTTTGACTTACTGCAAGGGTTTTTTAAATGTTACTCTGAGGGTATTAGCTGTAGTTTTGTATTTTTTTAATGTCTGGAATTTTAAAAGATACAAAACTACAGCCAATACTATAAATTGTGTTGCAATTTTGCAACAGAAATCAGCGATTATCAGAAATGAAATTAAGCAATATCCGTTACGTTCTCAGAAATTAAATTTTTCCACTATTTTTATTGTTTCTTCAGAATCATATTTGCTGTGTATTGAGTTTCTGAATTATTCGATCATTTTCCTGGATTTTCATTAGCTTTTCTGAAATACTTAGTAAATTATAGTGAAACTAGCTCATAGAAGCAATTACTAGTGAATTCTTAGCCTTCTTTGCTCATGCAACAACAGTATTCCCTATTAAATATGTTAATAAGTGCTTTACCTATTTATAGGCACATATTTTAGTGTTGCCTTCTGAAATAATGCTTATACGTTTAAGAGTGGACCCATACTCACAAGTCCTTTTGGTGCCTTTTTTTTGGTTATCCATGATGGTAGGTACCAAAATATTCAGTTACTTAGTTTTTAGAGAGACTTCTGGGCTTTGTTTGTTTGTTTTTAACTATGGCAATAATCTGTGTGTAGTTAAAATTCTCCATATTATAGTATAGAAAGCTGAGTAAAAGTGACTTTTAAAATAGCTAATCATAGTCTCTAAAGTTAAAGGAGTTCACAAATGGTCAGTATTGGTGGTCATTAGGGACCCAGCATTCCATATCCCTACCCTGAGTTCCTTCTTCAAGGCTATCTTATTGTCCAAGATGCTGGTTCTTAGGACATTCCACCAAAAACTTACACTTATAGGTAATTGTCTAAAATTTACCTGAAACAATGTAATTTGTTTGGTTAGTTACATTATTGCTACCCAGAATAAAATCTGTAAAAGAAGGGAAAAATGGGTATTCAGTGACAATGAACAGTTTCTGCCATACTTATTTAATCATTTAAATAATTAGAAACTGTCAGGAAATTGACAGGGAACTCAAAGTCAAAATTTCTGAATATCAAGTCTACCTACTATTAGAGTTTTTCTCGGTTGAGTTACCTAAACTTCGATTTTCAGATCACCCCCTCTGACTTAATTATTTCTTGGGTTTCATTCAGTTCAGAAATTCAATAATCTTATACTGCAATTTATATTTAATCTAAGACACAAATGGTGTTTAGATTTAACTACTATCATATAGGCCTCTGGTATGCTCAAGACATAAATTGAGAACTTCTTGGAGAAATATTTGAGCACACAGAGTGCCACTTGCTGTCTCACTAACAAAAATGTGACACTTTCAAAAGCCTGTGGGTAAGCCTCAAAGCAGAAACATCTATTTAAAATTATCCCTCCTGCCTATTATTGAGCTGAGACACTGAATGTTTCCCTTCATCTGAAACTTTAGGGACTATTTGCATATTAGAAGTGTAAATCTTAACTAATCCAGCAGGAGGGAAAGCATTTATTTTGTATTGAGAAAATTTTGTTTCAGGCGGAGAGAAGATATTCGAGTGATGATTGTCATCTTTTATATGCTTTGTAACTGTGATAGATGGTCTTGAGCTTCAGTGATTCATAATGGCATTTGGAGGCATGCAAAAAAAGCAGCTAATTCAAATGAACGAGTCAGTAAAACATCACAGCAAATGTAGGTCGCAGAAAACTGTGGAAATCTAACAGAAGGGCAGTGTGTTGCCAATGAATATATTTGAGGACAGTAAGAGAAAACTATTTCTACACTCATCACTGGCTCCAAATAAAATGGTGATTTTATCTTTCCTACTGCAGCCTCCCAGTGGGACAACCTTCCTCTCTCCATTCCTTTTACCTCCTAAACCTCCTCTCCCCACAGAGCCAAATGGCTTTATACTTGCTCCCTTTCCAACAGTCAAATCTTCTTAATATTCAGAGGAGGAAACTGTGACCCAAAAGAGATTCATGACAACCCAAGGGGTAGGTTATTGGCAGTACAGAGATTAGAAATCCAATTTTACTGGATTTCAAATCCACTTTCAATTGCATTACTGTGTTCTTTAATAATTCCTGTTAAATGGTGCACTTTACAAATGTGGGTGTCACATTAGTAGCTAACCTGAGGCCAGGATCTGGACTCCTTCCACTGACTCTTTAGCATCACCCTCTGTACATCTTGTCCTCACAAATGGGTTTTCATTGTAAAAGCAAAGAAGGCTTCACAGAATGGGTGAGAGAGACAAGTAGAGGGACATAGGACTCCCTAGAAAAGAACCCATGAAATTACAATGTATGATGACTTCTTGTCATGAGGATAAGCCAGTTCAGGCTTTATGGATCAATTACTATTTCACTCTTTCTTTCAAATAGCTTTTGAACACATACTATGTACCATGAACTATGCAAGGTGCTGAAGATTCAAGGGGAAGAAACTCAGTTCTTCCCATCTTTCAGTTGTGTTGGTCTTGGGCAACTGAGTAGATAGACATGCCCCTTTCTGAAATAGAAAAGACTGTATGAGGAGCAAAAATGCAAGACAAGAGCAAGTATCTACCAGAGTGAGAGATACCCTCGACTCTCAACCAATAACTACCTCCTTTGCCATGTTCCTTTCTGTCTTTGCATTACTTAGGAAGTGAAGTTCCAAACAGGATAGTTTAGATGTCAGGTTGTAATGCTAGGTCAGCTCAGAAAACCCTGGAATCAGGACCTGTCATGTGAAATTGTCCCAGATGACTGCCCCAGATCCCTTTCCATCTCAAAACACCTTTCCCATTGACCTGTCAGTTACCTGAGTCACATCATTAGTGATATTGCTTCTGCCATGTCATTGTCTACTAAAGGCCTTATTATAGTAGACATATGTAAGTTATTCAGAAATAACATTTAACAAGTTAGTCTCTGTGCTAGTTTCCTAGGGCTGCTGCAACAAAGTACCACAAACTTTGCTGCTTAAAACAATGAAAATTTCATATATCATAGGTCTAGAAGTTAGACATCTAAAAATAAGGTGTTGGCAGGTCATATTTCTTCCAAAACCCCTAGATAGGGCTCTTTCTTCCCTTTTCTGGTTCTGGTAGTTGCAGGTGTTTTTCAGCTTGTAACAGCATAACTCCAATCGTTGCCTCTGATGTCTCATGGGGTTCTTCCCTTATGCATCAGTAAATCTTCTCTTTTTATAAGGACCACATGCTACATTGTCATGCAACATTTATTGCCCATTCTAATCCAGTCTGATCTCATGTTAACTGATTGCATCTGCAAAGACCGTATTTCCAAATGAAAACATAATCTATAGTAATGAGCTGTCCTAATCAGCCAGCCTGCCCTAACAAAATACCATAGACTGGGCAGCTCATAAATGACAAATTTATTTCACACAGTGCTAGAGATTGAAAGTCTAAGATAAGGGGACCAACATGATCGGGTTCTGGTGAGAACCCTCCATCAGGTTGCAGACTACTGACTTATTGTATCCTCACATGGCAGAAAAATCCCATGAGACCTCTCTGTGCGATCCCTTTTATAAGAGCTCTAATCCCCTTCATGAAGGCCCACTTTCATGACATAATTACCTCCCAAAAGCTCCACTTTGCCGGGGACATGAAATTCCATCCCTAACGTGAGTGTTAGAACTTCAACTTATCTTTTGGAGGGAAACAGTTTTGATGAAGTGTAGGGGCAGGATGAGAGAGACAGAGAGTAGGGTGAAGGCACCTAGAATGAAGTCAATATGGCAGGCTTAAGTAAGATGTGAAAACAGATAATTCTTGGTCGAACAGGGGACTATATACATACATTAGACATTGGAGGTAAGCACCAAAAGAATACGCCAGAAAAAGTAGTGAGGGTGATAAAGAAGACAAGCTTCACCTAATTCATAAGCTTGCCTGAGCCAGAAAATAAATGAACTTTAGAAGTAGAGTTTTGTAGTTTAAAGTAAATTAAGTCGATGAATAATTTCCTTGGAAAATTGTCTTTGGCCCAGTCACAGCTCTTTTGTGGCTTATACCAGCTTTTCATGGGAAAATTAATGCTTTAGACAAGTTGAATCCATACCACTTAAGTTCCCTTTAAATAATCAAGCAAGGTTAAAATGAAAGTATTCATGGTAATAGAATTTGCCACCAGGGGATTATAGCTTACTAAGAAAACTATGACTAATACCATTCATTGACTACCCTTTACCTTCCCAAGAGTAATACGGTAAAATTGCAGTAGGGAGGATTTAAGACAGACAATAAAAACGTTACCAGTACAATTTTTTTTTCCAGTATTGCTGCATCATCTTTTCTTCAGTGAGGTTAAGGAATTGGAAGGAGATTATCAGAAAGGTTTGAAGTAAAATGATGCCTTACTTCACTCAGTCATAAATATTTCTTGATTTACCCAATAATCTTTCCCACCACAAATATTCTTATTCTTTGCTTCTCAGCACAAACTGATAGTTGCTTTTTCAATAAATAACTCTTACAACCTTAGGAACCTCACCTCATAATGGTATTATAGTTAAGGTCCGTGAAGCAGACCCTTTTCAAGACAAGGAATCCTCTTCTTTGAGACTCTCTTATATGAGGGCTAAAGTGACCCTTTAAAGTGAGACCCCTCTCTGGAAAATTGCATCAGGACAGCATAATTGAGGCCTTGTTTGTTAAGCCTAATATCAGATAAGCAAGCTATATTTGTGAAGCTATCTTTCCCTTCATGAGCTTCATTGTAATTTTGCTTTCTTGGCTCTTGACATTCTCCATGTTTCCCACTCTGTTCAGGGATCCAGCTGACAGTAGCCCATTTTCTATTGTTTGGGAGCATTTCTTGAGTTTCCTAAAGTGGGAGGATTGCCTCAGGGCTGTTATTGCCATTTATTGAGATTGGGATGATGCTCTAGTTCTGACAGAACAGTCCTGGTTTCTGTTCAGCTGGTGATTCATTATGACCTAGATCATTTTCTACCATATTTGTTCATATTCAATCTTTCCTCATTTTAAAATAAGGACAAAATATCCAAGTATATTTCAGGCAACTTGTCAAGATATCCAAAAAATGGTTTCCTGTTTTCTGAAATTCTGGCAAATGATGTCAATAGCACCAGCTGGTACTATAAGTATGTACAGTTTATCTGGGAGACCACCCTGGAGTGGGAACCAGGAACCCATGGAAGATACAGCTAAAAGGTTCTCTGAAGCAGTAAAGTGGGAATGGCAAGGATTTTCAAGCCACATAGACTGGGTTTGAATCCTGCTTCTTCCACTCTTCAGTGGGGAAAGTTACATAACGTTCCAGTCTTCAGTATCTTAATCTGGAAATTGTGGTTTATTAAATCTGCTCCACTGAGTTGCTGTTAGACAGTATTCTTCAAGGCATGGTCCTCAGGCCGTCAATGACATAATCACAGGGGTTGCTTGCTAAGCCAGATTACTAGACCCCAGAGCTAAAGATCTGATTGATAAATCTGGAATGAGGCCTAGACCTCTGACATATTAGCATACATTCCAGATGATTACCTGCTAAGCTTAGAGAACTGCAGCTATGAAACAAGTGTAAACTGCTTGGTACATAGTAGGAGTACAACAAAATAGATCTATCGCTGGACAGATAATCAGTTCCTTGAAAGCAGGTTGGTGTGTGTTCACTGTTGTATCCCCAATAGTCCAATGCCTTGGCACAAATCAGATGTTCCATAAACGTTCTTTGATGTGAATGGTTAGAAATCACTAGTCAGCGCTGAAAGCAAAGACCAAAATGGTCAGGAAATGTTTGCTTCAAGTAAAATAGGAAACAGAAGCAAGATACACCATCAGAAAATAAGCAAGATTGCTGGCTGCAGTTCAGTTTTTCCAGATGTCAGCATTAGTACAGAAGAGCAGCCAGCAGGTGTCAGACAGAGAGAAGCTGTTGGGAAGGCAGCAGAAAAAAAGAACACTGTAGTGGGAAGGGACCAGGCAGGGAGGTGATGTAAGGCTCTGGCAATCAGGACAAAAGTGTCCACAAAGTCTAAAGAGCAAGACAACAAAAACTGGAAAACAGAGACCTTGCCCTGAGAGTCCAAAGCAGAAAGTTTGAGCACCTGGATGAGTTTGGGACTGTGTGAGCAGATTCTCGTAGGAAAGTCTAGAGAGTTTCAAGGATGGCGCTAGACAAAGGCAAAACTAAAAACATAACAAAGGAAAGTGGCAGAATCACTAGTTCTGTGATGAAATCAGACAAACTGAGTAGACCAACAAAATCAAAATTTTGATTCTAAATCAGTATGGAGATCTCCTACAGAAGTGAACCTATTAGGACTGTTTCATACACTCTGGTATAGGCCTAGAGATACATAATTAACATTTTATAACTAGAGCTAACATGGTTGTTATTGGAATCATAAACAAACAGCAATTACATCCTTATGTGCAACATTTCCTAACAAAGGTATACTTTGGCTACACACACATACTTGAAGACAAATATAGACCAAGGTGACATTATTTCAAAAATAATAGTGAATTGAGCATGTGAAAATTACCTTACATATTTCAGAAATACACCTGATGTGTGCATGTATAAAACTTTATTCCTCTTTCATTTTTACATTGATTACCTCAGACATTATGCCAAACAGTGTGTAGATCCACTTTTTGAATCCTAACATAATATAGTTTTCTAGGGCATTACTTAACAAATGGTTGTGCTTTCCCTGTACCTGAATTATAGCCTTATATCTTATTATGCATATGAAATATGTAGACAGCAATTAGCCCAGCAATTCAGTGTATTAATTACTTGCCTTTTAGAAAGCAACATGTCTGCAATCTGCAAAGAAAGCCACAAAAGGAATTCTATAGCAATACAAGCATTTGTATGTTTTTACAGATAATTCCATTACATAGAGTCATTCATGGAGAATAAATGGCAAGAAAAAATAGGATTTATCAGGGTAAAGCCCTAAGGGTTGAAGAAAACACAGGAAAATCCAATTAGGACTGCAGGGAGTTGGTTCAATCTCTTAATCGGCACTGCAGCACAGCAGATTAATACTATTGCCTACTATTTAAACTTTATTACTCCATTTTTCTGTCTGTGGTCCTCTGTTTTGCCAGCCCACCTTGAAAAGATGGCGGGCAGAACCATATAATACTTTTTATGGCCTTGACAACAGCACTGTTTTGTGGCTTGAAAGATAAGTACCATTCTAGAAATGATGAGGTGAGGAAGCAGGCGACATTTTAGCTTGTTTTATAAGCCAGAGTGTAAGGCTGTTTGCCCTGCATTCTAATCACAAAAACCATCAGCACCAGCACTTTGCCAGCTTCCACTGACCAACAGCAAAATTTACGGAGTCATTTTTCTATAGAATTATCCTCATAAAGTTAGAGGCATCTGGAGACAGTGACTACAGCAAAGACTCCAAATAGGTCTTGGTCTTGGGTTCCAGTTATGACACAGACTTACTAGATGACCTTGAGCACTCAATTTTTGGCATCATGAACAATAAGTTTATTAAAAGCCAGATTCTTAAATAAATGGTACTTAAATAAACATATGTTAATTTTTTTTTCCTAAAAAGTGGGGCATATGAGTTTCCTAGGGCTGCTATAATAAATTGGGTTGCTTAAACAAGAGAAATTTATTCTCTCAAAGTTCTGAGACTAAAGTCCAAAGTAAAGTTGCTCGCAGGGCCATGCACCCTTTGAAGCTTCTAGGAAAGAATCCTTTCTTGCTTCTTCATAGCTTTGAATGGCTTCCAGTAGTCTCTGCTGTTCCTTGACGTGTAGCTGTGTCATTCCAATCTCTTCCTCTATTATAACCTGGACTTCTCTGTGTCTCTGTGTTGGATCTGAATGTTGCTCATGTTTTTTGTTTTGTTTTTCATTTTATAAAGACATCTGTCATTAGATTTTGGCCCTCTTCTAATCCAGTATAATCCCATCTGAATTTCACTAATATCTGAGAAGATCCTATTTACAAATAAGTTCACATTCTCAGTTTCCTTGCACATATAAATTTTGGGGGGATTCTATTCAACCAACTTCAGTGGGAAATCACATAGCCCTAAATCTTTGAGTATTTTGAGATAAGTAGCTGTGAGCATTCAAATAACTTAAATCATGAGTCTATTAATGAGTTATTGCATGTATGTGTTATACACACTCACGCAGTCTGTGATTTTATGGTATGTTAATTTATTCCACAAGCATTTATGTTACCTGAAACCTCTTAGTTATAGTAAAAGCATGTTGCATATTTATTTCCCTAAGTTTATTTTGCAAATACTTCAACTAACAAAATACTTCTAGAATTAAGAGGGTTTTTTTTTTGTTTTGTTTTGTTTTTGTTTTTTTACTTTATATAGATACTTGGTAGGCAAATGTTAATCTTGGTTAGAAAAATTAGAAACTAAACATTAGTTTTCTAAACTTTTATCCCCACCACAAATCAATGCACACTTTAGTTTATATAGTAAATGGGTGTTTTATATGTCACACAAATCAAATAATCTCTTATTTCACAATCAACATGGTTCTCTGAGCTAATCATTTTTAGAATGAAAGACTCCTAGGTTAGGTTTGGGGTTTATTTTGCATTGACACAAAAATTCATTAGATTCAGCTCAGTCAATATATCTGGCAAAATAACATTCCTGTTTGGGCAAGCAAAGTTTTCTTTTCTCTGAATTTGCAATTCTCTTCCAGTTTTCAGGTTCATAAGACGCATATAAATGTAATCTCCCTTCTGCACACCACTGGCTCATTTATTTCATTCGTTTCTTCCCAGGTGTTGATTAGACAACTCCAGTTGCTATTTTACAGTATAGAGTTGTTCAATTGTTATAAATGGAAGTGTTTATTTGAAAATATAACTTTTTTTCTTTCTACTTCTACTCTTCTGAGGTTGTACTTTACATTTTAAAGTGTGCTACTAATATTTTTTTAACATTTTCAAAATCAATCATCTCACTTTATCTAATTTATTTCCCTGGATGCTTACATGCTTTGTGCCACCAGAGAGGAGGGTAGATCATCTCAACTCCTTCAGGGATTTTATATATGTCTTCTGTAAATCACTGAGGATACTTTAACTCTCCTAACAGAGTTCTCACAATGATGAGAGGAGAGCTGACAACTTCATTCTGTTATTCCTTGTTGCACCTCCCACTTCACCTCACGTCCTTGCCTTCTTTACCTAAATATGCGCTTTATCCAGCTCACTACCCCTTTGTGCCAAATTACTGTGCCAATTCTGCTTTTTATGTTTATTCTTACTCTGATTAATGTCTTTTTGATCCTTCATGAGACCAAACAGGTCTTTTTGGGCCTTCATGAGAAGTCCCTACAGGGAAAGCTCGAATCTTTATAATTTTCTTGGCATGGAAGCAAGCAAAGTACTAAACACAATTAAGTTTCTGACAACCTTGGTCTTCTCCCTCGGATTTCAGTACACCTTTTTCATTTGTTTTTCTACCTCTTTTACTCTGTCTGTTGCTTAGTATTGGTATTCCTCTAGCATTTCTTTCCTTCTCACTTTTTCTTTACCTAATCTCACCAACTCACCTGCCTTTAACTAACACCTGCCCTGGCAGCTCTCAAATCAGTGTGTGCAGCTAAATGTCTTTTCCTGACTTCTAAATGTGTATCCTAGATCCAGAACAACAACTTTCTTGACAACTGCACTTGAATATTTTATATATACCTTTTTAACAAATGTTTTTCAAGCGTTGTCGCCTGGTGCTCACAGAAATAAATGCATATTTGCATCTCAAATCACCAAGTATACCCAAAGGCCCCAAATCACCGCATGACTTGGTGCCTACAGTAGCATGACCAAAATTTACCAAATCATTACCTTCCAATTGCTCCTCCTTCTGCATTTCCTCCCCAAGGAGACTCCAATGTAGAAATCTGAAAGTTATTTTAGACTCCTCCCTTTTGTATTTCTCATAAAGAGCCACAAAGTCCTAAACATTCTACTTCCTAAATGTCTCTCTAGTTTAACCCAAACTTTCCATACTGCTTCACGAACTATTTTGCATGATAACCCTGATAGTTCTGCTTATCTCTTTTCTATCTCATGAATATTTAGTCCATCTTCTATACTGGTATACAAATTATTTTTCATCACCTTCTGTTTGCTTATCTTTCTCATTCCATAGAGCAACCACTTTCAGGGTTCTAGAAATGGCCAATAAAGAATGCTTTTTCTGAGTTACTTACAATCCAGTAGAGGAAACATAATTATAAACTAATTACTATATCATACAGAAAATGTTCTTATTTTGTTGAGCATAAGATATTCAAGTGCAGTTGTCAAATGTTCTCAAATTGTTGAGCAATTTCAACATTTCAAGAAAGGAATGAAATGGGAACCCAAAAGAACCACCTAACATGGCTTAAACTTTCTCACTTAAAAATAGAAATCTGGCCGAGCGTGGTGACCCACACCTGTAATCTCAGAACTTTGGGAGGCCAAGGCGGGCAGATCACCTGAGGTCAGGAGTTCAAGACCAGCCTGACCAACATGGTGAACCCCCATCTCTACCAAAAACACAAAAATTAGCTGGGTGTAGTGGCAAACACCTGTAATCCCAACTACTTGGGAGGCTGAGGCAAGAGAATCACTTGAACCCAGGAGGCAGAGGTTGCAGTGAGCCAAGATTATGCCATCGCACTCTAGCCTGGGTGAAAGAGTGAGACTTGGTCTCCAAAAAAAAAAAAAGAAGAGGAAATTTATGCACTCACCTGCCATCACCACATCTACTTTTCCTGCTAGGAGGTGCATCAAACTAACCAAACCTTTTTTGCACTAGGCTTTCATCTTGAGATGGTCACTGAAATACTTTTCCAGAGTCCCCAGGATTTCAATAAACAAGCTTTATGTAATGCTGATGTAGTCCAACACACTCAGTTTAGAGACAAGCCAAAGAGGTCAATTGATGGGTCTAAATTTAGAAGCTTGTTAGGGGTTTAGTCAAAAGGAAAACTCAAACCTTCCAAGAGACAGTCCAAGTTTTTATCTTGGACTTTATGTAGACTCTTTCCTTTCCCTCCTACTCTTCCCTCCCACCACTAGAATGGAAAAATACAAGTATCTTAAGTATCTCAGTAATCCTGTACTTTGGTTGGAAAGGGCTACCTGTGAGGCTTGAAATATTAGTCACAGCATAATATTCTCAAGAAATCCCAATACCAAAGTTTTTAATGTTGTTTAAAATATCAATAAAACATATGGCCACTTTTTTCAGACAAAAATATGCCTGAAACCTTAAAGTTTCTCAGATCCCACTAAACCCTTCCAGGGATCTCATGTAAAGAATCTCTGCCCTAAGGGCTTAATGGGCATTTACTTTGTGTGGTAGAAAAAGAAAAAAGAAAATTCAACAACCAGTATCTGGTCCAGCCAACCTGTAATATGAATATCCAAAGTCATATAACAAGTCTTGTACTATGGCTTTATTCCCGTAATACTAGATTATTCTTGCAAGTCAGAGAAATGCTAAGGGGGAAGAAAAATACGATTTATAATTGAGACCATGAAGCACCTTTACTATGTGGAGTATTTGGGGGGTTTTGTTTTGGTTTTGCATCATTACAATTAAACTCTAGTGTAGCAAGGTTTATTAAAACAAGTCAAGGAAAAAATTCTAGAGCAGAAATACCCATATAACATCTAGTAAAATAGCAGAAAGATCTAATTTTATTAGGAGTTGTGTGGTCATGATCACAGATTTCCATAGTTTTCCCTTCTGTAGTGAAGGTGATGTTCTCTTTATGAACCAAAATTGAAACTCACTAATGGCCACCAAGACTCAGTTATGCCTCAGATCATCAAAATGTATTCAAAGAGATGATTAGGAAACATATGGCTGGAAGTGTCTCATCTATAAAGAAAGCATGGAAGTTCTTTATGAGCACAGCTATGAAATAATTATGAGTGCCAGAAAAGTACATGGTTTCTAATTGAAGGCATATAATAGTCCAAGGAACAAGAGGTAGACAATTATCTACTCCCCCCACCCCCTTACTCACCACCCCTGATTATCTAGGTTTGCTTTCAGCATCCATTTCTTACACAGTGCCAAAGGCTGGACTAGCTCAGTATAAAGAGTGAGCTAAACAGGTCATAGATTGAGAGGGATTTTTCCAGTTGTTTTGGGGGTTGTTTGTTTGCTTGGTGGCATTATTGCATTTTTCTGGTACAAGTAGCATAACACAGAAGTCGTGATTTTAAGTTCTAGTCTTGATATGCCTTTCCATATTGCTGAAACATTGGGGAACTATTAAAGACTATATATAAAACTATATGGTTTTAGGCTAGTTTTTGTCAAGCTCAGCTTTTAAAAGACTTGTGATGCACTGAATTTTATTGTTACTTCCTCTACTTTTTAAGTATTTTATAACATAAGAACCAGGTGCTATATGTATGTTACTTAATTTAAAAGGGTTATATACCATCCACTAAAATTTAAAATAACACTAAACTTTTTAAAAAAATGACTTGCTGAGGTGTTCCTTTGTGAATACTCTCCCTATTCCTTGGGCTGCCTTATTATGACCGTTCTATCCAAACTGGCAGTTCTGGGAATTATTCATTTCTGGAGTTGATGACTTTTTCCATTTGCCCCAGCTACAAAGGAGTACATGTGTTTTAATGAAGTCATATTTAAAGACCTGGATGTTTATTACTGGTATACAAAAAATGAAAACAAGAATGCATAAGATTGTTGCCTTTTAGTGATTCTAATATTAAAAATAATTTTAGGCCTGGTCTAGTAAGGTTTATAATAATAGGTGAGTTTTTAAGAGTAATGAGGACTAATTGCGTAAGCTTTGCATGAATTGATAAATGGAGAAGAGAAATCACTGTACTTACCTGCCAGGTTCACATAGTCTTCAGGTGTAAAACACAAAGCCATGTTTATTACCTGTACAATTAGCTAACTGAACATCTAAGTCAACTTAAAATACTATGAATTCATTAAGTTAATCCAAATTCCTGTGAAATATAAGACTGAAAAGAAAGCAATCCAAGGGAATATTCACCCTTGCTACATAGTGGGGAAAAAATATTTAAAATTTTACTGCCTTTTCCATTTCACACATGAGGGATCTGAGACTCAGAAAGGTTAAAGAGAAGGCCACAGAAGTTGTAAAAGTTACAGCAGGATTCAAACACAATTCTCTTCAATTTATTAATATCTTTTATTTTCTTTAGTACCCAAATAGTCATGTCACATAATATAACTGTTTTGGTTTTACTTCAAATTATTTAATAATTTATCAGGAAAGCTATAATTTTAGGTAAATGTAGCTTTTATAACAGAAAAAGGCCCTCAATTTATCTACTTTAGAATTTTTATTTTACAGATGAGAAAACTGTGACCAAAAGAGTCAAAGAAAATTTCCTAAAGATTCATAAATGTCTGGTGGCAAATGTGTCACGTAGATTTCCAACAATCTTTCAAAAATGTTTGTGAAATAGCGTTACTTAATTAATTCAAGTAGATGTCTATTTCAAGCACAAACAAGAAAGAAAGAAGTTAATGTTAGCATCATCTAATATCTATTTGACTTATGCAAATATATGAAGTGTATTAAATATATAATTTGGCTAATTGCCTTTAAATTTGGCTCACTGTATAAGCATAAATAATAGAATCAAATCTGATATTATTTGTATATTATATATGCTTAAATGGTTTTAATATATATTTGTACATATTTTAGGAAAATTTTATATTTGATACTGAGACATATTGTTATTAGCTCAGGGTTATAGTGTTTTTCTCTCTCCATTTTTTTTTTACATTGAAATTGTTTCTCAATTGGTTCTTCCAAAGAGAATCCTTCAGTTAATTATGTATTAAGATAATTGATTCATGAAATTAAGATTACCTTTTGTTCATTTGATTTTGGAGGAGCACTGCTATAACAAATAAACAACTTCGTTATTTGCCACTTTTTTTCCAGTGACTGCTCATGAAAGAAATTAAAATGATACATCATCAGTGGATCTTCCTGTAGAGTAAGATAGCACAACTTTTGCAAATCAAATGGCATACAACTTCACATAAAAGAGATTTGGCTCAATTATGGGTTCAATCATAGTTCTGTTAGCATAAATCATTTTCCTTCATCCCCAAAGGCATGTATTTGCAGAATACCTACTAAGTGGTAGGGGCTACAGAAACAGAACTAGAGACATCAATGTATTTTCTGTATTGTGAGTACAAGGGTAGAGGGTCATAAAATGTATTTTAGAAAATAGGTTAGATATAGATGCTATTCAGCACTAGGTAACTATATACTTGTCATTTTAATTCCATGTTAATATGCCCCTGCAAATAAAATTCCATTTGCTCTTTATCTAAATTGGGTGAAAAAAAGTTTTATTTCAAACTACAGCAATAAATGTGCCCTTCCTTTTCACAACTCTTCTTCAGAGTATTCCCTGCCTACAAACAAGCCTTTTTATACAAATCTAGTGATGGGACAAAGAAAATGGTGTTTCTATTCTATTAGGTTTCTGTGGGAACCAGGAAATAGTACAAATATTGATCATGTAAGTAGACTATTATATTTATTATAATATAGACATTGATTACTTCCTGGAGAGTATTACCTTGTAGAAACTAGGTTACAGCATCATATTCCCACTGAAGACAGTATGGATTCCATTTATTTCCAAAGCATGTCAAGAGATGCCACCGTGTTGTATTTCAATGTACACACTTACATCTCAAATTGCCTGGGTTTAATTTCCAGCTCTGCTACTTCCTGGCTGTGTAAACCTGGACAAATTTTTCACCTCTCAGTCTTTTAACTTCTTCTCTGTAAAACAATGGTAATTACAGTTTTCATTATATAGAATTATTAAGAGAATTAAATGCACTACTATTTCTGAAGTACTTATAACAAGATCAAGTATGCCAAAAGTGAAAAAGAAAGAATGTGAACTTTGGTGCCAGGCAGAAGTAGATTTGGGTTATGAATCTGTCATTTACTAGTGGTGTGATCTTGTGCAAATTTTCTAAAATGTGCAATCTGAGTTTCCTCATATAAAAATGAGGACTGGTACACATAAAACCTCACTTATATAATATACATTCATCCTCTTCTCTTTCCCCATCTCCATAAACTCTATTTACAAATATTACTGCTTATGCCAACGTCAAATTATGCCCTCCTCAAATTAATAAAAGTGAAATGTTAGATTTGTTTTCATTTACTTAATTTGAATTTACTTAATTTACTTAATTTCATTTACTTAATTTGAACATCATTTGCTTTCATGTCTTTGTCTTAGGCAAAATTTTCTTTCTAATGAGTACTAAAAAGTAAAAGAAAAAACTGGCAGATATATGTATTTCTAGCATTTGCTCAACTTCCTTAAAACATGATTGGAATGTTAGTGAATTAATTTAAGGAAGTTTTAATTCAGAATAAAGCAAGAGAATATAACAAGATTCCATTTTACTGTAATTGTGATTATGTGATGTTGCTTTTGAAATAATTTCTTTTGGTGGGAAGGTAGCTACAATTTCTTAGCCTTGTTTTACATAAGCCTCTTCCTTTTTATTGGTGGTGTATGGAATCTATCCAATTCTGTGTGAATAAAATATACTTGAGCCTCCAGTTCTTATGTGCTGCTAATCTGACAGGAAATACACTCATCCCAAAATGATTAATTAAACATTTAGAGAAATCCTTACATTCCTTCTCAACCAAAACTATTTTTTTTCCCCATTTCATTGTTTTCAGCTGCATTTTTAAAGAGAAATCTCCTACAAGTGAAGGTCTCACAGGTCCATACATGGCAGTTTGGTGAAGTGCAATAAGACTCTCACACTGATTTATTGAGCACCCACTATATGCAGAGACAGGTGCCCTGTGAGACCCAACCTGGGAGAGGAATTACAAAATTGAAAAAGCACAACACGAAACTTTAAAGGGTGACTCAAAATTGAGATGAATATTTTCCTAGGAAAATTTTAATCCTGAACTCTTAAACTTATTTGTGAAAAACATGTAATTTCACTAAGAAATCAAAGATATAAAATTAAAATGAGATGCCATTTTCCCCAATGAAACTATTAAAGATGAATACAAAATGCATAATTCCCAGTGCCAAGAGTAGTACAATGGTATATATCTAACTTTCACTATTATTGGTGTGTAAACTTTCTGAGAAAAAAAGTTGTAATATTTATCTATCTTAAAGTATGAATAGATTTTCATTCAGTGTTTTCATTATCAACAATTAAAAAATGAGAATAGAAAACAAATTTATGTACAAAATTATTCACCTTGGCATTATGTGTTTTAGTGAAGTATCAGCATTGGTCTAATATACAAAAATAGAGAACTAGCCTGGCATGGTGACACAAGCTACTGAGGGGTGGAGGGGAAGGCAAGAGGATCGTTTGTGCCCAGAAGTCTGAGACCAGCCTGAGCAACATAGCAAGATCCTCCTTTCTAAATGGATACTTTTAAAAAAAAAAAAAGTAGAAAGAAATTAACAAATTATAGTACATTTATAAGATAAAATATGATCCTCTCATTACATACTATATTGTATATTGTAAATGGCTTTAATGGTGTAGGAAATTGTTTTCTTGTTTTGTTCAAAACAATAATTTTGAATTTTGAATCTTGTGACTAATTTGTTAGTCCTGCAAAGGCAATCTAGTCCCCAGGCAGGAAGGGATTTCTTTTTGAGAAAGGTCTGTTACTGTCCTTGTTTCAAAGTTAAGCTGTAAACTAAGTTCCTCCTAAAGTGGGTTCTGCCTACATGCAGGAATGAACAAGGACAGCTTGGAGGTTAGAAGCAAGATGGAGTCAGTTAGGTCAGATCTCTTTTACCGTCATCATTTTCTCAGTCATAATTTTGAAAGGGCAGTAATAAGAGAAAACTTCAGCCGAATTAAATTTAAGAAGTTAAGTGAGTAATGAATGATTTGAGAATCGGACAGCCCCAGAATCACAGCAAATTCACCGAGACTCCAGGGGTGCCTGGTGGTCAGAACACATTTATACACAAAAAAGGTAAAGTGACGTACAGCAATCGGAAGCGAGGTACAGAAACAATGAGATTGGTTACAGCTCACTGTTGGACTTATTTGAACGCAGTTTGAACATTCAGCAGTCTGTGAGTGGTTGAAGTATGGTCCCTGGGATTGGCCAACACTCAGCGGTTGTTACAGGTGCATACTACTAAGCTAGGTTTTCAATTTTGTCTGACTATTAAGCTAGAGTACAGTTCATCCACAAAGACTCAAATATAGAAGTATGGAGTCCTTCTCAGGCCCTATTTAGTTTGCTGTTTCAATGTGGATAGGATTTGGTAATTCCTAATTCTCTGCATAGCAGCCCTTTTCCAAATCTAAATGTCTCTGGGCTCATGATCCCTAATCTCCAGGGCTCTCATGCCGTTCTCCCAGCCTAGAATCTTAGCCTGGCATGTTGCTCCCAAGTCAAGCCAGCCTAGCTGGTGTTGACACGCTTTCACAATTGCTTCCCTTTTCGTATTGGCTCTACTCTTCAAGGTTCCTCTTCTGGGTGGTTGTTTGGAGAAATTATTTTACCTTTCTAAGTCTAGGTTTTCTCCTCTATGAAGTTACATATCCCTTAACTTTTGGGATAGTGATTGCTAACCATTTAAATAGTCATCTGTTCTGTGAAAGGACTATATATGCAAAGCAGCCCCCAGATCCCGAAGAAGCCAAGAAACTGGGTTTGCTAAAAATTACTGACATGAAGTGGATTGATTAATAGGAGAAAATGCATACAAATGTATTTAGCATGTATACATGGGAGCCTTCAGAATGAAGACTCAACTTCCCAAATAGTTACAGAAATGAATATGCCATCCTAAGGCCACAGTAAATAATGCAGGCACAGAACATGGCCGGAAACAGGTAAATCAAGTTTAACGGCAAGACAGGTTAAGAGAGAGAGAAAAGCCGGAAACAGGTAGATTAAGTTTAATGGCAAGACAGATTAAGAGAGAGAGAAAAGATGATTTTCGCTAGCAAAAAGTGGCCTTGTCATGTAGATGAAGCTTCCCTCAGGGGGAATAGATGGTAAATGTTTCCTTTCAGATTTTAAATGGTTCAGACTCTCAAAGGATTAAGGAACAAGGCTGCATTAATGGAGATTGTCTACAAATGCAAATTTCCCCAATTTAAGACAGCTTTGCAAGACCACTTCTGTCAGGCTGGCCAAGTGGCAGCCATTTCAAAATATGACAAAGAAATATATTTTGGGATAAAATGCTTTAATTTCCTTCAAAACCAAAGAACAAGGCAGACAAACCCAGTTTCTCAGTAAAGGATGTTTTATTGAGGGGACTTACAGACAGAAGGGTGCTCTTGGGTGGCAGCAAGACAGGAAGATCTTTGCACTGTTATTCCCAGATTCTGGGCTTATGTACCTTAAGGAAAGGGTGTATGTGCTCCAGTAAAAAAGTTCAAGGCGCTGAGCGCGGTGACTCACACCAGTATCCCAGCACTTTGGGAGGCTGAGGCGGGAGGAGTTTGACCTGAGGTTGGGAGTTTGAGACCAGCCTGACCAACATGGAGTAAACCTCATCTCTATTAAAAATATAAAAAAATTAGCTGGGAGTGGTGGCTCATGCCTGTAATCCCAGCTGCTCGGGAGGCTGAGGCAGGAGAATCACTTGAACTCAGGAAGGGGAGGTTGCAGTGAGCTGAGATCATGCCCTTGCACTCCAGCCTGGGCAACAAGAGCAGAACTCTGTCTCAAAATAATAATAATAATAATAATAATAATAATAATAATAAATAAATAAATAAACAGTTAAAGGCAAACCTGTTGAACAGACAAGAATGCTGTATGTGTAATATGTAATTTGTGTGATAACATCAAGGTTGACAATAATAATAATAATAATAAATAAACAGTTAAAGGCAAACCTGTTGAACAGACAAGAATGCTGTATGTGTAATATGTAATTTGTGTGATAACATCAAGGTTGACATAGTCTTACATTAGGGACAGTTATCCATAAAGTTGTAATCAGGAGGCATTCTGGGGACTGAGGTTAATCAGAAGTCACCATGGTGAATTAGCATCCAAGATGGAGTCACTTTTGTCTCCACAGCATCTTTTTTTGGTCAAAGAATTGACTTAAAGATGTGGGAACTTCAACAGAACTAGTTCACTGAAGGTGACATGTAATTTACTAGTATTGTTAAGTCCACAAATGTAGGTATTGCCACAAAATATTACCACCGTTGGCATTTAATTCTCTAGTAGTGATAAAAATGTGGTATTTATTACACACTAATTTCTAACTTATTTTTTCTTGTGCCTATTACATGTTGACATACAGCTTCTTTTTCTTTTATTCTTTAAATGAGCATTTAAACTTTAGTTTTCTATAGCTGTTTTCATTAACCTGCTTTAAGTTCCATGTGAATAGAGGTGTTTTGGCAGTGAATCCATTTGAGTCTGCAGCAACCTCAATTCTTACCTCCTCAGAAAAAGAATTCAACCAAGGGGCAGAGTAAGAAACTGAGGCAAGTTTTAGAGTAGGAGTGAAAGTTTATTAAAAAGTTTTGGAGGAGGAACAAAAGGAAGTAGGATATGCTTGGAAGTAGGGAACACTTGGAAGTAGGGTACATTTGGAAGTAGGATATACGTAGAATTAGGGTACACTTGGAAGTAGGGTACACTTGGAAGTAGGATACACTTGGAAGTAGGGTACACTTGGAAGTAGGGTACACTTGGAAGTAGGATATACTTGGAAGTAGGGTACACTTGGAAGTAGGGTACACTTGGAAGTAGGATATACTTGGAAGTAGGGTACACTTGGAAATAGGGTACACTTGGAAGTAGGGTACACTTGGCCAAGCAGGTGACTTGAGAGATCAAGTGCACTGTTTGACCTTTGACTTGGGGTTTTACATGTTGGCATGCTTTTGGAGTCTTACATCCCTTCTCCCCTGATTCTTCCCTTGGGTTGGTCTGTCTGCATTCACAGCATCCTCCTAGCAACTGGGAGGGAAGCATGTGCAGTGTATTTACTGGAGTTGTATGCATGCTCACTTGAGGCATTCTTTCCTTACCATCCAGATGTTCCAAGAAGGTCGTGTACCAGTTAAACTCCATGATTTTACCTCTTAATGCATGTGGTTGAGCCTACTTGCCAAACTCCTAAGATCTTACTATGAAGTTGATGAGCACTAGTTTTAGATTTTTTTCTTTTGGAAGACTGCCTTTTCTTGGAGCTGACTGCAAGCAATTATTTTAGAGAAACAATGTAACAACTGCCTATCACCTGATGGTTGCCTGACATTCCTGGTGGGAGTTGGGGGAGCCCTCTCCTGCTCTGTTCATGTCTGACTAGCTACCTACTGAAACAAAAGCGTATGAAATTTAGTCATTCCACACTAAATCATTCAGTTATGCTTTTAGCACCAAATTAATATAAAACAAAATTATATAGTTTATAACCTCAATTTAAAATATATAAGAAAATCCTCTTTTCCAATATTTTAGTTTGAATTTTTTTTTATATTCCCTTTGATGCATTTTTGTATATATATTTCATCCTTCTGGGCTCTGTAAAATAAGAGAATCATTGCTCTCACCATTCTAGTGACAGCCAGTTTTTTTTTAGTGTTACCACAGCATCAAACCAATATGTGGAGCATCTGACCTGCATTCTCTTAACTTTGCTGCTGACTTGGGCTGAGAAATCAGATTTCATGTGTCCGGAAGTTTGTAGTTGTCTCTTCCAAATTTATTTAGAAATCTACTCTTGATAATGTTTAACCCAATTACACAGGAGATTAAATAAGGATTATCCACCTCCTTACCCCTCCTTCATATACACCAAGTATGTAACTCCCACTCTTACCATCTCTTTTCTCCTGAACTTTTCCTCTTGGCTAAGACCTCAGTCCTAGGGAGTAATAATTAATTTCAGCAAGCCTGGTGTGAGGAAAAAGGAACAACAGAAAGCACATCATTCTTAATACAGTTACTTGCACACTCCAGTTCTACTCTACATCTGTGTGAGATAATGTGATTCTAGCTTAGTGATTTAACAAACCATTTTTAGAACATGTCATCCAATGATTTCCCTATAATACCCTGGGCAGATGCATTGTAAATTCAAATTCGTAAGATACAGAAAAAGGAAAACAGAGGATCTGTTTTAATAGAACACCCTTCTCAACGGGCTTGATATTATTTTATCTATTTATGTTCTTTATGATTACGAATAGGACATAGAGTTGCTACTTTTCTTTTAAAAATGTGGATTTGTTAACATATTTTCTGTGTTACAGATTATGTAAAATCATAAAAGGCTTAAATATAAGTAGACTAGTGTCTTCCAAAAGAGTAGAACTAAGAACAGACCAAATTCCCAGTAAGTTTCAGGAACGTGACCTAAAAAAGGCAAGAAATAGAATTTAACTCTTTAAAACTCCACAACTGCAATTCCCCTTATGCTTCCTTATTATCTCTATAGCATAGTCTACTATCTGATATAAAATATGTTTGCTCGCTTATTTATTTACTCCTGTCTTCCTCCACCTAAAACGTAAATTCCAAGTAGTCAGGGAGTTGGACTCTTATTCACTGCTCTTTCTTCAGTACTTAGATTGTGCTGGCACAGAGTGGGTCCTCAATAAATATCAATAAATCATGATCAAATGAATGTTACTCGTATGCTTTTTTGGAATCTATAAAGATTTGAGGCCTACCGTACAATCAGTTTTGATAAATATGCCTCCGGTGCTTGGAAAGAACTGTGTTCTCTATAGGATACATGTGGTTCAATACCAGTATGTTACTTCAACCTATTATCCAAACATGTAATTCAAATCATGAAATCCAAATTCTCTATGCTGATATATATATTTTCCTACCTAGTCTGTTAAATGCTCAAAGCATTAGATGAAATTCCTGTAATTGTTTTTCCAAATGTTTCCCTTTTATTAATATTTAAAGTTACTATATTTCTAAGAGTCTTATGTTATGTGTTTTAATGTAACATCAGAGACATGTAAAGATTGGTGACAACTATTTTCATTGTAGATTGTAACTCTGATCCAAAAAAGTCCTTCTTTTTTAAAAAAAATTAAGTTGTTTTATATTGTCTTTCTTGAATTTTACTTTTTCTAGAGTCAATGCTATTCTTAGTGCTGGCTTTGAGTCTGTGTTTCTTGTGAAGTTTTGTCCATTCATCAATTTTTACATGTCTTTAATATGTTACTTTCAATCAATATGTATTTGGATTTTGTTTCTTAACAAGTCACAAATTCTTCACCATTTAAAACTAAAATTTATAACAGTTACATTTATTATAACTGTACTATGTTTAGTCTTATTTTAACTTTTGTTATTTTATTATTTATCATTGTTGGTAGTTAACTTTATTTTCCTTGTTTTTATTATATAGTTTCTATGAGCTTACTTTTAGTTACCCAGTTAGTACAACAATTTTCAAATCTGTAAAAGTAAGTCCATCTATACACACTCTGCTTCTAAGCCTAAAGTTAAGTTCATCAGTTCATTAATCTACTATTTATTGAGCACCTATTGTGTACTAGAAAATATTCTAGGCAGTTGAAATACATCAGTGAACAAAATACACAACACATGGAACTTGTGTTCTAGTGAGTTGCTTTAAAGAAATTAGAAATAATTATCTTTTAATTAATTTACTGATAAAGTAGAAAATTAAATAAAGTCTTTTTTGCTTTTCTAATTTAGTGTAAGGAATTTCAAATTCTTTGTCTTCATTTTATTCCCTGCCATCCCAATTTAAAGTTATTGTCAATACAATCTACACGTTTAGACCTGAAAGCTTACATTAATATTTATTCATAGTTTATACAGATTCTATTCCAATATTACATTTTGTTTTATTCATTTGTCTATCCAAAACTACAATTACTGATACTGTTAATTATGTTTAATAATTTTATATCACACCAATCCTTTAATGACATAATTTTCCTGTGTTAAAATTCTTGCTTTTGATTCATCATTCCGTCAGCTGGAATTCACCTTCAAGTAATATTTGCAAAATGAACATAACTTTCTGAGCCAAGCATATCTGAAGTTAGTATTCTATTGTTTTTATATGTAAACAAACATTTGGTTGGGATACTTTTTTTTCGTCTTGAGACAAAGTCTTAACTCTGTCACCCAGCTGGAGTGCAGTGACACAATTTCTGCTCACTGCAACCTCTGCCGTATGAGTTCAAGCGATTCTCCTATCTCAGCCTCCCAAGTAGCTAGAATTACAGGCACCCACCACAATGTCTGGCTAACTTTTGTATTTTTAGTAGAGATGGGGTTTCACCATGTTGGCCAGGCTGGTCTCGAATTCCTGACCTCAAGTGATCTGCCTGCCTCGGCCTCCCGAAGTGTTGGGATTACAGTTGTGAGCCACGGCGCCTGGCCAGGATAAAATTTTTAGGTTGTAAGTTAATATCCTTCCCTGAAAACTCTGTAGCACCTTTTCTGTTGCCTCCAGACATTCCATGTGTCAAAGAAGTCAGTTGCTAGTAAGACTTTTAATTCCTTTGTGGACAACATTTTTACCTATATAGTTGACAGTAGGATATGCTAAATATCCTCATGAATCAAATATTTTGTTCCCATAGGTATCTATATATACTAGGCCACTGGAATAAGGACAGTTCTTTTCACCTCTATACTCATTTGTTTTTGTTTTGTTTTGTCTTCAAACTCAGGTAAGTGTCATCCATGTACTTTCTTTTTTTCCTTGCTAATTTCCTCCTTTGCAGCTGCCCTAATGTGTTCCTCTGAAATCTGTATCTAAACTCTTAAGGTTAAATAGACAATTCTTCAATCCTTACTTTCTGTTTTTTTATTTTTTATTTTTTTATCATTTCTTCTCTATTATGAAGTTCTTTTTTTTGTTTTGTTTTGTTTTGTTTTGTTTTGTTTTCTGAGACAGAGTCTCCCTCTGTTGCCAGGCTGGAATGCAGTGGCATGATCTCGGCTCACTGCAACCTCTACCTTCAAGTCCAAGCAATTCTCCTGCCTCAGCCTTCTGAGTAGTTGGGACTACAGGTGTGTGCCATCATGTCCAGCTAATTTTTGTAGTTTTAGTAGAAATGGGGTTTTACCATGTTAGCCAGGATGGTCTCAATCTCTTGACTTTTTGATCCGCCCACCTTGGCCTCCCAAAGTGCTGGGATTAAAGGCGTGAGACACTGCGCCCAGCCTATGAAGTACTTCTTATGTTTTTTTCTCCCTCTTACAGTTTCCATTTTCAGTTAAGGCTTTAATTTATCCTTATGACTTTGAACCCAACTTCATAGACAGAGGATACAAAATAGTATGTCTCTATTTGTTTTCTAATCCTTGTAGTAAATCAGTTTTAAAGATAAACACTCACTCTCATTTGTACAGATAATAAGATAATATCAACTCTCTGTCTCTCTCTTTCTTTCATTTTCTATACTTAAATAAAAGGTCATCTATACTGATTATATGTTCGCTACTCAATGGGGTTGGTGGAATATCTTGGCTTTCATTATTGACTACCTGGGAGCTCATTAGGCATCCGTTTCTTACCTACAGCTAAAATGCAGAATGATATATTGTCTAGTTCGTTCTTTCTTTTCTTTTCTTTTTTTTTTTTTTTTTGATGGCGTTTTACTCTTGTCACCCAGGCTGGAGTGCAGTGGAGATCTCAGCTCACTGCAACCTCCGCCTGCCAGGTTCAAGTGATTCTCCTCCCTCAGCATCCCAAGTAACTGGTATTACAAGCATGTGCCACCACACCCGGCTAACTTTTGTGTTTTTAGTAGAAGTGGACCTTCACCATGTTGGCCAAGCTGGTCTCAAACTCCTGACCTCAAATGATACGCCTGCCTTGACCTCCCAAAGTGCTGGGATTACAGACATAAGCCACCCAGCCTGGCCTATATTGCCTAATTCAGAGAAGTTACATGTATGCATCTAGCATGCTTGTACTGTATTTCTCTTGGCCCCTTTTCATCTAGAATTTATGCAAGAGAAGGTCCTGTTAGTAGGGGTTAAACTTTTGGATTCAGCTATTCCTGATTGCGTTTTAGTTATTACATCATGTAATGCAACACGTTTCTTTTTTTGCTGTTACTCTTTTTTGCTTGATTCATTTTTAATGTTTCCTTTTGTATTAATTTTTTAAATCCTGGATAAAACAATAGTTATTATTTCTTTATGTGTTTTAGCATGGCAGAAAGAAGGGTAGTCGATATAATTGTAAATGCTAAAAACTGAGCAAGAGTGTACATTGATCAGACATCCAGCCTTAGTTCTAAGAAGAGGGTTTGGCTAGTTGACAAGCTGACTAAGTAGGACCAAGAACAAGTCAAACTCATATTTTGACAAACTGCAGGGACGGATACCTTGCTCAAGGAAAATAAAGAAAAGAAAACATTAAAATAAAATAATACTTTTCCTTTTAAAAATATCATCAAGCAAAAAAATGGATTATCATAGTAAAAGTAAAGCAGAACTCTGAAAATAATACAGGAAACCCAGAATATAATTTTAGAAATTGACACTTTTATAGAATGTATACTACATTAACTCTGAAACAGAGGCATAAATCAGAGAAAATAGATTTAAATAAAAAGACATGAGGCTAATATTTAACAATGGGTGTGTATAATAAGGAAGGATATCAAGAGAATTAAACAGTAATGACAGATTTTAAATTCAAAAAAATTGATGCTAATAAAGAATGGAATCAATACAATAGAAAACTGATTCATTGCATGCAGGTCATACTTAAAAAGTTCACTTGTAATATAGAAAAAAGAAAACAAAGTTGAAATGAAGAGAAAGAACATAATACATATGATATTAAACATATGGAGATCTAACTTTAGAATTTTCTAAAGAAAGATATAAAAATTGGAATATAAGTATAATGAAATGTAATATGGAAGAATTTTCTTGAGTTGAAAATTGGCTCAAATATCGAAATTGAAAGAGTCTTCCTTATAATAAGCAAGGATTAAAAAAATTTATATTTAGATAAATTCTGAAAAATTTTTAAATTACCAAGAATGCTGTCATTATCCAGGCCAGACAGGAAAAAAAGTCCGTTAAAAGAAAACAAAACCAACAATAGATTATCTAGAAAGTAACAAAAAATCACACACCCAGTCTCTCTGCCACTGTATTGCAGAGTATGATAGAGCAGCAACCATAGAGTTTTGGGAGAAAACATCATGACCCATGGATATTACACATAAGAAAATTTCTATTCTGGAATATTCAAGGACTCAGAATATGTACCACCCCTGCATTCATTTTGAAAGCAAAGTAGTGGTCCAAGCACAGGTTATATGTAAGAGAATTTGTGGGTCTTTTCATTCTTTGTTTGATTCCAACTCAGGAATCCAGGTGGACTGCTTCCTGTCAGGGGAATTGTGCGACCCAGGGGATATACATGGCTCTACCGTATTCCTTTGCTGTTTCTTTTCTGCTTTCACATTTCTACAAATTTCCAAAATCTGTTCCTTGTGACAAGTCTTCTACTTTACCATTGAGATGGCCTCTTGTAATTTTCTTAATGACTACTTAACGTAACAGGTGCCATCCTCATCCAACTCCTTCTAACAAGAGTTTAAAATAGCAAAAAAAAAAAAAAAAAAAAAAAA
>NW_016804734.1:529594-543381 GCF_001698545.2 Rhinopithecus bieti | reverse complement strand
GGGGGGTGGGGGATGGCGTCTCGCTCTGTCTCCCAGGCTGGAGTGCAGTGGCCGGATCTCAGCTCACTACAAGCTCCGCCTCCTGGGTTAACACCATTCTCCTGCCTCAGCCTCCTGAGTAGGTGGGACTACTGGAGCCACCACCATGCCGGGCTAATTTTTTGTATTTTTGGTAGAGACGGGGTTTCACCGTGTTAGACAGGATGGTCTTGATCTCCTCACCTCGTGATCCGCCCACCTCGGCCTCCCAAAGTGCTGGGATTACAGGTGTGAGCCACCGCCTATAATCCCAGCATGTCTTCATCAATGTGAATGTGTGCCCATTCACATTGGCACACACATGAAGACCCAACATGTCTTCATCAATGTGAATGTGTGCCAAGAGAGCACAGTATCTCTGTTTCATGAAGCAGTTCTTAATCTATTTTCTCACAGCAACGGAGCATAATGGTTTTGAGCATGGACTCTGTAGTCAGAGAATCTGGGTTCGAATTAAGACTCTGCTACTTACCAGCAGTGTGATTTTAATGTGGTGATGATAATACTGGCCTACTAGAGTGCATCGGGATTGGCTGAGTCAACAGTTGTAAATTGATTAGACTGCTTGGTACACCATAAATCAGGAGTCCCCATCCCCCAGGCCATGGACCGTGCCAGTCTATGGCCTGTTAAGAATCAGGCAGCACAGGAGAATCGCTTGAACCTGGGAGGCGGAGGTTGCAGTGAGTCGAGATTGCGAAACTGCACTCCAGTCTGGGCGACAGAGGGAGACTCTGTCTCAAAAAAAATAAAAATAAATAAAAATTAAAAAAAAAAAAAAATCAGGTGGCATAACAAGAGGTTAGCTGCAGGCAAGCGCGTGAAGCTTCATCTGTATTTACAACTGGTCCCCAGGGCTCACATTACTGCCTGCGCTCCATCTCCTGTCAATTCAGTGACAGCATTAGAGTCTCATAGGAACCTGAACACTATCGTGAACTGTGCATGCAAAGGATCTAGGTTATGTGCTCCTTATGAGAATCTAATGCCTGATAATCTGTCACTGTCTCCAATCTTCCCCAGATGGGACCACCTAGTTGCAAGAAAACAAGTTGAGGGATGCACTGATTCTATGTTATGGTGAATTATATAATTATTACGTATTATAATGTAGTAATAATAGAAATAAAGTGCATAATAAATGCAATGTGCTTGAATCACCCTGAAACCATTCCCACCCCCATCCATGGAAAAATTGACTTCCACAAAACTGGTCCCCAGTGCCAAAAAGTTGGTGACCACTGCCATAAATGATCTAAAAGTATTAAATGAAATCCAGCATGATAAACTTTATAATGACTTCTAGACAAAAAAAAAAAAAAAAAAAAAAAAAAAAAGATTCTTGCCATAGCTTAATTCCCTGTCTTGATTTTCATTGTCATTTCAAACTTTTATTTTTTCTATGTCCTTTTCTGAATTTGAAGCAAAGATGAGAAATGGTATGTTGGAGTTATTCAGTCAGATACCATTTTTAATCACAAGACTTGGAAAACTGAGTAGATTATCTGAGCAGGCCCAAGTCACTGGTGTATTTAAATGTTCACATACAGACATTTCTAATACCCAAAAAGAAAGTATGCCCTTTGCCTATTGCTTTGATAACCCTTTGCTCTAAGGAAGGAGATCATATTTAAATTCCTCCTTTCAAACATGTCTAACTTCCCAGATCCAGGGCTCACAAAATGACTTAATGTGACTTGTTAGGCTCGTGGGTGGGCAGGCTGGAGATTTAGTCACTATGGCAATGACAGGTTTAAATAAACGGTGCTAGTAATATAAATAAGCTGCTGCCACAAAGCAACACTTTTAAACCAAACACAGAACCACATTTTAATGACTGTAAGCTTGGAAACTTTTAGTTAATATTAAATTAACTAGGTCTCTATGCTTGGGCTTTCTATTTCTTACAAAATCTTAAAAATTCCCCTATGTAATTCCTTTTCTATTCCAGTTTCTTTTTATATATTTCTAATTTTTTTTTCTGGAAATCCCATGAGGTTGGTTATATTGCAGTTTCTCATCAATTACAGTATACGTAATTCCTTACTCTTAAGAAAAGGGCTGGAGAATACTTGCTACAGAGAGATAAAACATTTTAGTAGTTCTTCTGACATTGTATTTGAATAGTAAGTACCCTACAAAAACGACAGCTATCCTGAGTATACACAATCAACACATGTTAACACATTTAGTCCTTACAACTTACTGAGATGTTGCCTCATTCTACAGAGAACGCTGTTTCGCAGAAGTCAAAGAGCTCACCCGAAACTCATACCACTTTTGGGTGACAGAACTCTCATTTGGACTCAGATCTTCTGATTTTTTTAGGTCCAGGGCCTCTGACACTTCCCTCATTATAGGGAAAGAATAAAAGCTGAATTTGCTTTACTTCTGTTTCATTTTTGTGTTTTATCTCTAAGAATACATAACTCATAACTGAAAGTAGACTCTTTTCTTTCCTAGTAAAATAAAAGTGGATTTCTTTATATTTCAGTGTGCTTTTTAATTCAGCTAATGGCTAAAGAAGGGAAAAGAATAGTTCCAATAAAGCTATTTTTATTTATTAAAAGGTTTATGTTCTTAGTCATATGTTCTAGATTCTGAAAGAAGAAAGTATTGATTTAAGAACAGATAATCAAGTGATAATCTTCCTGTTTAATTTGTGGGAAGTTTAAAAGGTCAAATATGATGCACAAAATTTTTTGCACTATGCTTATCATACTACTAAGATGAAATTTTAATTTGGGAAAACAGCTATATTAAGGGAATTCTTTCCTCTCCTTTCACTATAAACACTGCCCCCATTTTCTTATTGTTGAGAGGTTGACATATGCTCACTGAGATGGGGAAATACCATACAGAGCAATGTTTTTCAAATAAATGTCTTTTAATTATTACTTTATTGAAGAAAATGCCCTTTAATACTAAGTACAAGAGAAGAATTAAAATAAAAGGAAACAGTGTAGGTAAAATAATTTTTTAAAGGAGATGATGAAAATTGACTCTTACTACAAACAATTGTGGTTAGGGGAAATTTAAAAAGGGGAAGTCATGGATGTGTAAAATAGGTATATTGAGTCTTTTAAAAGGCAAATCTAAAGCGTTGCTAGTTTCTGACCAGATATTAGGACAAGAGATGACAGAAAGACCCCCATTAAAATGCTTGGTGAGCACTCCAGAGGCCGCCTTTGAGTTAATCGGTAATTTTTCACACACGACATCTAATCTATGAGTATAAATTACTTTGCACTCTTATTATTCCTTAATTGAAGTGCACCAATGTGAAATTGCCATAGATGTCGCAGGAATGATTCTAGCCTCAATTAACTTGGGTGGAATTGAAGTCCTTTTTTCCCTGAACTGGGATTATTGTCTGACATCTTGTATTTATTTAAATTGTTGCTAGAAATTAGAGGGAGACTGTTTGTGACTATAGGTGTTTTATAAGGAAGTTCTGGAGCCAAAAGAGCATCTATGCAATCTATTTCTGTTTTAATCTATACCCACTGTACGCTGCTGTTTTGTGTAACAGATGTGCTGCTGGCAGAGGCTTAATCTCCCTAGATTCCATTTGGGAAGTGGAAATTAATAGCACTCATTTTTTTTTAAAGTGGCATTTACAGTCTTTGTAATTTTTAGTTCAAAAGGCAATTACCCTATTAATTTTTTAAACTAAGTCTCCTACATAGCTATTTTTGTTTAATATACAAAACATTATTTAGACTTTCTTTCTAGATTGTGGGGAAAGGCGACATGAGTGAACTCTACTGTGTATCCTACTTTACCAATCCTAAAAACTATTGGAAAAATATTTTACCAATAGCTGTTTAACATTAATAAGTAACTGAATTAAAATATCTTCTTCTGTCTTTTCCTAATGAGTATCAGTTGGGAAAATATTCTTAGTATGTTTGTTTTTGCCTGGAATTAAAAATCATGAAGAAAATAAACCCAGTGTCTAATTACACAGTAACCAAATAGATACATGTAAATTATCTCTACAAAGACTATAATGTGCTGATAAAATTACTTCCAAATTCTCAACATTACTAATAAATATTATCGATATCACAGATTATATATAACTAGAGGTGTTTTCTAAAAGTAAATTTTATGAGGTCTCTATAATAACAAATTGATCAATTTACCTCAAATATTTCTGCCCACTTACTTACACATTCTTAAGTGTACGAAAAGCCTTGAATGTTGTCTCCGAAAGTCTCCTATTACATGGAAATGTTACCTAATATGGTAACCTAATAACAAATTGTGGAAGTTAATTGGCATTACTTGGAGACTGACATCAAAGGTGATTTTCTCTAGCTTTGATAGAATTGTGCCCATTGTCAATTTGATTCCATGTACATTTATTGAGTTTCTATTATGTGACAAGCCCTAGGGAGACACATTACATGATCCTTATTTATTCAATATAATTTAGCATAAGTTCATTTAACAGATTATTTAGCTAGTCTCAAACAAATATTCTAGGAATGAGAATTGTAGTACTGTTTCTAGACATCACTGGACACTTGCTGAGGCTAGAAGAAAGCAGAAAGACTTGAAAGAAATTTAGAAATGGCAAGATCCCCATGACATTTTTACTTACCTATTTTGAGTCAGTCATATTCAATGAAAATGAAATAATTAATCTTTCAGTATATTGGTTGCTCTGTATATGATCTTATCTTTAAGGCAACTGTGTATTATTCTAAAACCAGCTTTCTATGCACATGCAAGATTTTGAGAAGAATAGACAAGGCCATTCTTCTTGAGGAAAAACTTACTAGGACGGCCCCAGTTCCATTTTTTAAAAAACAGAGACAGGTTCTCATTCTGTCACTTAGGCTGGAATGCAGTGGCCTGATCACAGCTCACTGCAAACTCAAACTCTTGGGCTTAAGTGATCCTTTAGCTTCAGCCTCCCAAGGAGCTAGGACTGCAAGTGTATGCCACGACACCTGATCAGTTTTTCAATTTTTTCTAGAAATGTTGCCCAGGCTAGTCTCAAATTCCTGGTCTCAAGTGATCCTCCTGCTTCCACCTCTCAAAGCGTTGTGATTACGTGTGTGAGCCACTGTTTTTAGCTCCTAATGCCATTTTTAATAAAGCTATGTTTTGAAGCATAGAGGAAATACACTCATGAATGAATGGATGGTTAAATGGTTTGCACTGGGGAAAACTTGGTCTTGATAATCTACTGATGATCACATTGATGGACTGGATCAGCAGAAACCAAAGAAAATGTAGCTGGTCCACTCTAGGAATTTGACAAGTAAATTAAACTAATCCAACTCAAACACCCATTGATCTCACTGATCCTTAGCCTCATTATGCTATGGTCCATGTAGACATACAGAGCAAAATAATTCCTAAGAACCAATAGCATAGAGCCTATATAATTGGAATATTTCCAGATCTTAAGGTTGATACATCTTAAGCATTCTCTAAATTACTATGACTCATTTCAACCTATCTTAGGAAAGATTGTGCATGCCTCTTCACAATGCCAACAACATTTTTGAGGTATTATTGTTTGTTGGTGTTACTTGGAGATCGATATCAAAGGTTGTTCCCCAGTTTTGACAGAACTGTGTCCATTTTCAGTTGAAGTCAATGTACATTCATTGAATGATTATTATGTGTCAGGTCCTGAGGATACATGTCATCTGGAAGCTGTAAAACTAGTCCCTGACCTCAATAGGCTCACCACTCATTGAGCTTCCATTTAACACAGGTTCTTCATTATGATCTGGCTAAAGGTAGTGTGGGTGGCTTTGAAGGATAAACCAACCTACATTTTTCTGTTAAGAGTCTCTCAAAACTCTTCCAAAGAGCCTTTTAACAGGTCTTTCTGGTTCCTGCTGTCTCTCACTCTCTCTCTACATTGTATTCAGACCTCTCATCTAAATGATTTTATCAGTTCAGTCCAATCCTTTAACTTTACTTACAGTTATCTATAGCCTCTTGGTAGTTGACAACTGTCAGCTGGACCAACCTGCATTCATTATTCACTCATCAAGGGACCCAGCCTGGAGATGAGATAAAGAGCCCAAGCCAACAGTCCATTAAAGCTATCCCAGGAAGCCAATAACAGCCTTCTCAGCTGGAAACCACCCTGGCTGTGAAAGACAAGACATTTTCAGGCTCCACAGTGATGGTTTCTGCTCTGCTTTGCTCCAGTGTCTGACCTCATCTGAACAAGAACTGAAAGGGTCTATAAATCTGCCTGAAAGTTTGCAGATGTGTGATGTATATTAATTAGATTCTTGAAAAAGATACTAATCCACAGGACATGTTTTTAGCCTGTGTCTGTACTAAAAAAATAAGCAGACCAGGCACGACTAATTCATTCATATTGGCTATGTTAGCAATTGACATGGATCACTGCAGAATCAGTTTAGCTTTGGCACTAATAGGCACCAGATTTCTAGCTCCAACTTCAGATTTGCAAGTGGAACTCAACTAGCTGATAGGCAAGTAAGGGGACATGTAGAGAGGATTACAGTGCTAAGACCCCATTTTCACTTGGGAAAAATGATAGCCAGATTCATTTACTTTTTTTTATTCTATAAATTTGTATATATGGCATGCTGTATGCTAGAGATTGGTAAGGGATATAAGGATGATTTCTTTTCTTTCCCCTCAACCTTCTCAAATGTTTATAGTGTAATAGGGAACAGGGTCAGGCAAATAGACAGTTGTTTATAAAGAATATCCACCATTAATATGCATAGTCACCAATTCAACAAACATTTATTGAGCATGTAATATGTGTAGAAAGTGTGCTAGGGACACATTGCATAATGAAGAGCACTAAATATAGACTGTATAGGCTGGCCACAGTGGCTCACGCCTGTAATCTCAGCACTTTGGAAGGCCAAGGCAGGCAGATCACCTGAGGTTGGGAGTTCGAGACCAGACTGACCAAAACAGGGAAACCCCATCTCTACTAAAAATATAAAAAATTAGCTGGGTGTGGTGGCACTTGCCTGTAGTCCCAGCTACTCACGAGGCTGAGACACGAGACTCGCTTGAACCCGGGAGGCAGAGGTTGCAGTGGGCTGAGATCGTGCCACTGCACTATAGCCTGAGCAACAGAGTGAAACTCTGTCTCAAAAAAATAAAAATAAAAGACTGTATGTTGGAGCTATAGCTCTATAATAAAGAACTTGAAATAAAGACTATATAGTGTAGGAGATCAGAACAAAAGTGGGCACTATAATCCAATATACAATTTTCATGTTAGAGTTTTTTACAATACTTCCATCCTGTCATCCTCTCCACTCTTGCTCCTTTGCTTCCTACTCTGTGGCCTCTCCACATCCAGGAAATTTGTGATGGTGCTATATTTAATTAAACGTTTCAGATGAGATTTGCTAGAAACCCTAAAGGGGATGTAACAATTACATTAGTGCCCATGTATTTGTCTCTTAATGGTACAGCCTTAGACTCTGAATAAAATGATGCATATCTCAAGTCCTATTTTGTAGATATTAAAAACATACCTTTTATAGGTTCTAGCCTTCACCCATGTTTTCTATTATGTCACTGCTTCATTTATGTGCAACCATAAGTTGAGAACTGCATTTATTCCTTTATTTTCATTTTAACATGATTGCTCTAATTCACAAGTTACTTATTTGCCATGCCTCTCTACACTTGGTGCCTTCTGTGGTACCTGTCACATGCTGCCGATAACTTTTCTTTTGAACTGAACTATAAGATATGTTATGAATGTAATTAAGATAGTTTTTTCTCCCTCTGAGAATCATATAGTACTAAACAGGAGATGTAAAGAATGGAGCTCTCAGGGCAAAGATCCAATGTCAGTCTCTTCACATTGCATGACAAGTGAATATGGTCCTTCCTTGAAATAAGGCTAGACAGTTCTGTCCCCAGGAGCTCTGACAGAATGCTTTCTTTGAGATGAGTGCTCATATCAACTGAAGCTAGCTCACATTCCCTTTAAAATTAATGTAAAATTGAATGAATACTTTACCCACTTACCTACTTTGTGAAAAGTGAGTCCTATTCTACTTAAATGAAAGCTAAAGAAACCACAAGTCATTAGCCTGGAAATACTTTTGATGAAAGACCAATTTTCTATTGAGTTATGTTTAAAACCAGGGGAGTTTTCTCTCACTTTCCTTTTTTGCTTAGTTATTTTTCTCTTCTTTGATTGTGCCTTTGTGTTATAAGAAGGAGGCTGCTGTGTTTCATTCTCACAAATGGGTCATGCATTTGTTCCAATGTGTGACCTCTGGAAAGGAGAAGATTATGTTATCAAGGAATAGAAGGTTGTAGCTTGGATGATTTGTTAAGGAAGAAAAAGTTAAGTGTTCAGCAGAGAGATACTGAGAAGAGTAGGAGATCTTTTAGGTCGTTGTAGCAGAGGAATATTTTGTTCAAAAAAAAAGATCATGCATAAAGCCATACTTCGTTATTAAAATATTAAGTGCACACTTTTTTTCAGGACAAAGCCCTTAAGTCTTACTCTGTCATTAACTTACTAGGGAACCTAAACTCTTATCTTCTGATCAGGGCTATTATATCAATTACATGAAACATGGTATGCAAGTACTTAGCCAAGTGCCTAGCACAGAGTAATGGTCTCAATAAATTCTAGTGATACAACATAGGATTAGTCACTATTATTATTAATTGCTATATGATAGAATGGGCATTACTAAAATATAATTAGTTCATATTTTGGAAAGATCAGATAAATATATGTATTCAAATCAGTTTTTTATTTGAATTGTATTTATTTGATTTCAGTTAAGGGGTTTATTTGTCTTGAGGGAAAGCATTGCAAAAAACAAAATTATTGCTTGAAGAGTGAGGATCTGTTGCAGGGGAGCTTTAAGATGGCAAAGAAAACACAACTAGAAGGACACTGGCATCACTGAAAGCCTAGAGGAAGACCCTGGGGTCTGGAAAAGGAAGAAACAAGAGTCTGCACTGCCTGAGTCAAAGAGGCAGAGGAAAAAAGAAGGGAGAAGGAGGTCTTAGTAGTGGCGCGGAGTTGGTGCTGGACCTTGAAGCTGAGTTTGAGAAGTTAACATTCTTTACTTCTGATCATAAATAATTTAAAAACTACAGCCTATCTCGGGGGAAAGAAGAAGCTGTGACCCAGGATATATAGATAATCAAATACTGATCACCCTTTCTACCCTTAGCGCCTTGCTTGTTCCTCTGAGTGAGGTTTCTCTGGGCAGAATCTGACATGCTGCTTTTAATAGGGAAAAGGCTTCTTTGTTTTGTTTTGTTTTACTGTTGAGCACAATATGAGTATACCAGCTTAGCCTAATAGGGAATAAGGTTTCCTCTGATCGTCCAACTTGCACCTATAAGTGGTGCTGACGATTTTTTATCAGTCAGTGCATCACCTATGCTCTGGTGGAATCCATATTCCATCATAGCAATATCAATCAACTCTAATTTTAAAAACCAAAAGGAAACTATGTATAAAAATAGGAAAATGCTATATTTATAACTCTAAAATATTCACAAAATGGTTAATACAAAATGAACATTTTTCAAATCATGCTTATTTATTATTTAATACTGGATTTTCAGTTCACAGTATATCATGAGTAATGATGTAAGAAAATTCTTGGCCGGGCGCGGTGGCTCAAGCCTGTAATCCCAGCACTTTGGGAGGCCGAGGCGGGTGGATCACGAGGTCAGGAGATCAAGACCATCCTGGCTAACATGGTGAAACCCCGTCTCTACTAAAAATACAAAAAAAAAAAAAATTAGCCGGACGTGGTGGTTGGCGCCTGTAGTCCCAGCTACTCGGAGGCTGAGGCGGGAGAATGGCGTGAACCAGGGAGGCGGAGCTTGCAGTGGGCTGAGATCCGGCCACTGCACTCCGAGACTTCGTCTCAAAAAAAAAAAAAGAAAATTCTTTGCAAGAAATGGTTGGATAACCTTCCTTAATATATAGGGAAAAAAGTCGAAGCCTGTTTACATTCAAATCTAATGCTGAACACCTGGCCCGAGCTTGTTGTAGACCGTTTGGTGAGCTGCCACTAATTCATAAAGTAACTCTGTGCAAATTAGAAAAACATACCTCCTGGAGGCAGACTCTCTTGTGCCACTACACTCTCCTCAACCAGGAGGTAGCCCTGTTACATGGGCTACCTTGTGGCACCTGGGCAAAGCTGGGCAATTGCAATATACCAGCAGGCCTTTCCTCTAAGATACGCTTGAAAAAAAGTTAGCTCGTTGCATGATGATATTTCTTTTGGCATGGATAACAGGTGAAAACCCTAAAGAGCACATTATTTTCTGTAGAATTTATAACATTGATTTTGTTATAATTAGCTTTATTTAAATAAATTGCAAATTAAGCTACTATAATTTGGCTCTGATCAACAAATATCCATCCACATTATGTATTTATACACTTATACAAAAGTTGGAGACTAGTTCCATACAACACTGACAAAAAAGAATTAGATTGCTTTTCCTGAAGAGTAAAGAAAGTATTTTCTTTGAATGTCCTGCCAGAGGAACCTGCCAGATGTTTTCCATCTTTTCTGAGTACAGAAGAAAAAGAAAACTGGCTTAAGCTACATAGATATTTCAGCTCTGGAAAAAGTTTCCTGGCAAAGAGAATAATAAAATTAGTTTATAACAAAACTTTTTTTTTTCTCAAGGTAGATAGAATTTTAAAGGCAAGAATAAGCATTTTATTGGCCCACATTTTAAAACCCAGTTTTTCCTTTCCTTTAGAAATATAAGGATAATTTCTAGATACAATCACATTCTTAACTGCAAGAAAAAATAATAAAGGTATATAAAACAGGCCTCCCATACTCATTTCTTGTCATAGAGAAATGGATTTTCCGTGGAAAATATCCCTACTTGTCTAGAATAGTTAAGTATGGATACAATGTAGTCTGGAGGAAAGGTCAACAGAGTAGGTGATTTGTTTTTCTAAGACCACCAGAGCGGGCACAAAAGAACCAGCGACTAGGCAAGTGTAGGAGCAAAACTGCAAGTTTATTTTGGTCACCTAAGGTGTGGGGAAGAGGTCTGTCCGCCTCCGGCAAAGAAGGCCAACAGAGCCCCCCGGTGGGGCTCTCCGACGGAGTTCCCGCAGTCCTGACATCCCGACAGGAGTGGAGGACTAAGAAAGGCTGCGCATGGCGTGCCTCCAGAGCGGCTTTTCTAGGAGTGGGAGGGCAATAGGCGGGGCATGGGCGTGTCAGGGGGCGTTCCACAGGTGCGACCAGGTAAATCTTGGTCTCTTCGGATTGACGTCACCTGGCGCATGCTTAGTTGGTCTGCACCTTCCAGGTCGCCAGCTGCATTTTCGCGCGGCCGCGGGAAAAGTTGGGGGGGGGATGAAGAACCCCGAAGTGCACCATCTTGCCTCCATTCATCCAAACAGTAGGTAGTTTCAATTACTAGATTTTTGCCATCATGTTTCTATAACAAAAAACACCATTACATAAAAATAGTAGATTAGTAAAGTGAAAAGGACAGGAAATGTGTAAAACTCATATATAACAAAATATTGTTATATAGAAATGATTTACTAGTAAAGCAAAAAAGAGAGGGAACATACACAATATAGTGAGTTGTCTGAGTAAAGAAATCCACAACCTATTTTTTTTTCCTTGACTAGCATTGGACTAGAAAACAGAAAAACTAGGATCCTAACCAGCTATGTGAAATCAGGCAATTTACATTCCCTCTCTGATCCTCAGTTTTCTCATTTGAAAAATTATATGGTCACACTAGTTACTAAAGTCTCTTCCAGCCCAATATTTTTGTCAGAATTCTTTACATTCTTTAAGACATTAGAGTTCTCAAACTTTAGGATATCAAAATCACCTGGGAATTTGATAAGAAGGCAGATTCCACCCTAGAGATTCTAGGCCCCTCTCCAGAAACTCTGATTCAGTACATAAGCTCCAAAGCATCATTTTCCACATACTGTTTCCATGGTGAGATCGCAGGAAAAAGGGAGAACAGGAGACATGTCTTATTAAAACTATAAATTGAGTAACTAGCAGAGTGTCTGGCAAAGAATAGATGCCCAACAAATGTTGACTTAATGAACTATTTTTTATTAAAAGATTCTTTCATGTTCATGATCTTAATTGATTTTCATCATTATCTGATTCTCTAAGAGAACGAGGGGTTATTTCTTTTCTTTTTTTTTTTTTTTTTTGAGACAGAGTCTCGCTCTGTGGCCCAGGCTGGAGTGCAGTGGCCGGATCTCAGCTCACTACAAGCTCTGCCTCCCGGGTTTACACCATTCTCCTGCCTTAGCCTCCCGAGTAGCTGGGGCTACAGGCGCCCACCACTACGTCCGGCTAGTTTTTTGTATTTTTTTAGTAGAGACGGGGTTTCACCGTGTTAGCCAGCATGGTCTCGATCTCCTGACCTCGTGATCCGTCCAACTGGGGCTCCCAAAGTGCTGGGATTACAGGCTTGAGCCACCGCGCCTGACCAGTTATTTCTAATAGAGGGAAAATAGTCTAGGTTGCTCAGTAGCTACAAATTGATGTAGAAGTGCTTTGTAAAATTAGCAAATGTTTTAAAAATGTATTTCTTTTTTTCAACATAGCTCCCCTCCAATCTTCAATGTAAAAGAAAAAAAATGAATTCTGTACTTGTATACTTTTTGGTAAGTGGCGTAATAACAATATGCTCTTTTATTCTGAAAAGGACTCATTCTTTACAGTAAAGTGCTGGAAAATCACGCCATCAATTCAACCCACAGCAGCTGTCTCTTGCACCATCTCTGCCAAATCTCACCCTTCCTCTCCGGTTTGATTCTGCTACTGTATCTGGGGGAGTATGCCTCGCTGCATAGCTTGTAATATCAGTCTCCATGCCTTCCAGTCTCAGATTCCTTTTCATTTCACCTCATGTATATTAATACAAAGATTAGTTTCACTATTTTTCTTGAATAGCTAATCACTTGGCAGCCAACATCCAACTGTGGCATTACAGGTCAAATCAGCTGAAAAGGACAGTGACTTCAAGCAGGAAAATATAATGCTTAGTGAAAACTGCACCCAGAACAGGACCTCAGACTTGTCACCCGGACATGAAAGATTTATTTTCAATTACAAATCTGAGCTTAATGTGAGGGCACCCTGGGGGAGATTCAGATCACTGCCTCTTCTAAATTGACCTTCTACTTGTTTCAGTATTTCCTTCTCTGCTGAACAGCGTTCCATGACCCTATGAGCTGAAGATCCATATTAGCTACTGCAGTAATTCCAACCCTAGGAAAACTTTTGAAAAATTTCTCTAACTGAAGGCCAAGTTGCATGAATAATTTTCTCCTTGGTGAGCCTTCACTGGCTAACACAGCAATAGATCTGGGGCTTCAGACAGCACCTCCAGAGGATTGCGGAAGCCATTATCACAATGTTGCTTAAACTTGAGTGGAATCCAAAAGCCAAAAATTATTCCAGTTTTCAATATTAGGTGGATTAATTGTAAACAGCTAACTCAGAACTATTATATATCCTCTTGGCATTAGTAAACAAGATTCCTTGAAGCTAGCTGCTGATACTGCTACACTGGCTGCTGGAAGCAGGAGTTTGCCTCAGGATATTTCAGTTCCTTGTTCTAGTGCCTTTATGTGCACTTAGCAGATGCACCAAAATACATACCATATGGCCCTAATTTAGGGTTCGCAAGCTTGTCTCTTAAAAACTGCTAATTGTAATTTCTTAGGAAAAGTCCTTTTTAATTTTTTTTTTTTTTTTTTT
>NW_016804734.1:495311-529242 GCF_001698545.2 Rhinopithecus bieti | reverse complement strand
TTTTTTTTTTTTTTTTTTTTTTTTTTTTTTTTGTAATTTAAAATTTGGGGTAGTGAGAAACTTGAATTATCTTTCAAGTTCTATCAGAGACCTGATTACTGAAAAGTAGCTTAATGTAATTTTCTTTCTTCTATAGCTTTCACTACATCTAACTTGAGACTTTTCTCCCTGCATGTGTTTCTAGATCATTTGTTGTAGAATACTTACACCAGTTTTGGTTCTCACAATTTTAGTCTAATTACTATGTCCATAATCATGAATAATTGTGTTAGGTGAAAATAAACATATTACCTTCACTTAGTTAATCTTATAGATATTTAGGTTTTCCATAGTGATTTTATCTACATAATGTCGGGAATGGCAGATACAATCTACCATTATGTCTACCAATACAAAAAAAAATTGGGTCCAGTTTTTCCTTTCCTTTAGAAATATTAGGATTTCTAAACAAAATCAGCATTTTAACTGTACAAAAGTAATAAAGATATATAAAACAGGCCTCACATACTCATTTCTAGTTTTGTAACTATATTTGTATTTAGGCTATCTATAAAAGAAATCATTAACTAATTCTCCCTTGTTATATATATTTTAATTACTTTTTTTCCAGAATCAAAGGTGCTTAGAAATTGCCACCTTTAACTTCATAAGATTTATGATACACCTACTATATGTGTGACATTTTGCCAGATATGGGGATAGTGTTAAACAAATAATTCCAAGTCAGTGTTGGTACACACTTACGAATGAATGTCTAGATTAAACTGGGTGTTTAGAGGAAAGTAGGATAACTGTGTTTAAAGTACTCCCAAAAACATTTAAGCCAAGCCTCAGAGACAGAAGGAGTTGACCATTGAAACAAGTCAAAGAGCAGTGGTACTTTGCAGAGAGGAATCTGTGAATGAGAGTGACAGTGATAAAATCAGCCAAACTCCCTCTCACTGCAAAGACTAGAATATTTTGATCGCTTTTGAGATTTAAAGAGAATATTTAGGTTATTATAGAACTAAGTATTTTTCTTTCTTTTCTTCTTTTATTTATTTATTTTTTTTTTTTTTTTTTTTTTTTTTTTTTGAGATAGGGTCTCACTCTGTCACCCAGGCTGGAGTGCAATAGTATAATCTCAGTTTACTGCAACCTCTGATTCCTGGGTTCAAACGATCCTCCCATTTCAGCCTTCTAAGTAGCTGGAACTGCAGTCATGTACCACCATGCCCAGCTAATTTTGCAGTTTTGTATAGATGATGTTTTGCCATGTTACCCAGGCTGGTCTCAAACTCCTGGGCTCAAGTAATCTGCCCACCTCAGCCTCCAAAGTGTTGAGATTACAGGCTTGAGCCACTGCTCCTGGCCTTCTTGAACAGAAAATTTTTATTCAAAAATTATAAAGGAAGTTTTAAATATATTGAGCATAGTGTATGTGAATGTTCTCCCATTCCCAGGGTATCATGATAATCAAGTCAAAGGCCAAGTTCATTAAGCTACATGCTCCATCAGGCAAGAGAGCATAATAATAGAAGTCTTACCAGGAGATTCATTCATTTGTTTTTTATTTGTTATTTCATGAAATATTTATTCCATGGAAATTAAGCTAGGTGTCAGGAACACAAAGGTATACTGTGTTTATTCAGGGGACATAGGCCAATACAGCAGTGACAACAACATGTCAAGAGTGCCAGTGGAGGTAAATCCAGAGATTGGTTGCTTAATCATCTCTACATCTCTCCAAAATGCTGTCCCACTTCTCAGACAACATTTGAAATGTTCAAAGAAAGCTGATTTCTTTCCCTCCTAATTACCTTTATTTTTTCTAATGACATAATCTACCTAACTCATATTACCATGCTATTTCCATAATCTATGAAATTTAAGCCATTAATAGTATTTTTTTAGCTAGGATGAATTATAGACATTAGTGCTTTCAATTTTTACTTGGTGTGTGCATGTGTATTTGTGTGTGTGTGGCGGTGTGTTGGTACTTCTATGTACAATGTATGTGAGATTATTTAGTATTGTTCTAGATTGTGGTTTTACCCCATTTTATGCCTCTTTTTTGGAAATGAAATACCACTATACTCCAAAACTTAGGAATAAGCTTCAGTTTCTGTTCCCTGTAATTACTAGAATTTTTAAGTAATTTTCATATGCAAAAATCAACTCAAGATGGATTAAAGACTTAAATGTAAAACCCAAAACTGCAGAAACGCTAGAAGAAAACCTAGGCAATACAATTCAGGACATAGGCACAGACAAAGATTTCATGACAAAGACACCAGAAGCAATTACTAAAAAAGCAAAAATTGACAAATGGGATCTAATTAAACTAAAGAGCTTCTGCACAGCAAAGAAATTATCAACAGAGTCAGACAATCTATCAAATGGAAGAAAATTTTTGTAATCTATCCATCTGACAAAGGTCTAATATCCAATATCTCTAAGGAACTTAAACCCATTCATAAGAAAAAAAAAATACCCCATTAAAAAGCAGGCAAAAGACATGAACAGATGCTTCTCAAAAGAAGATATACATGCAGCCAACAAGCATATAAAAAAAGCTCATCATCACCCGTCATTAGAGAAATGCAAATCAAAATCACAATGAGATGCCATTTCACATCAGTCAGAATGATTATTATTAAAAAGTCAAAAAACAACAGATGCTGGTGAGGTTGTGAAGAAAAAAGAATGCTTTTACACTGTTGATGGGAGTGTAAATTAGTTTAATCATTGTGAAAGAGAATGTGGCAATTTCTCAAAAACCTAGAGGCAGAAATTCCATGTGACCCAGCAATCCCATTACTGGCTATATATCCAAAGGAATATTAATTGTTCTATTATAAAGATACATGTACACATATGTTCATTGCAGCACTATTCACAAATAGCAAAGATATGAAATCAACCTAAGTGCTCATCAATGATAGACTGGATAAAGAAAATGGGGTCCATATAGGCCATTGAATACTATGCAGCCAATAAAAGGAATGAGGTATGTCCTGCGCAGGGACATGGAGATACATATATATATATATATTATATAAAGGGGACTTTATTATTAACTTACACTATCACAAGGTCACACTATAGGCCATCTGCAGACTGAGGAGCAAGGAGAGCCAGTCCAAGTTCCCAAACTGAAGAACTTGGAGTGTGACGTTTGATGGCAGGAAGCATCCAGCATGGGAGAAAGACATAGACTGGAAGGTGAGACTAGTCTCTCTTTTCACTTTTTTCTGCCTGCTTATATTCTAGCCATGCTGGCAGCTGATTAGATTGTGCCCACCCAGATTAAGGGTGGGTCTGCCTTTCCCAGCCCACTGGCTCAAATGTTAATCTCTTTTGGCAACACCCTTACAGACACACCCAGGATCAATACTTTGTATCCTTCAGTCCAATCAAGCTGACACTCAGTATTAACCATCACACACGTGTTTTGATTTATATGTGGGAGCTGAATGATGAGAACACATGGACACATGTTGGGGAACAACACACACTGGTGCTTGTCAGAGGGTGGAGGTGGGAAAAGGGGAGCATCGGGATTAGTTATATATAAATCAAAATGCGTGTGTGATGGTTAATACTGAGTGTCAACTTGATTGGATTGAAGAATACAAAGTATTGATCCTGGGATGATCTGTGTAGCAAATCACCATGGCACACGTTTACCTATGTAACAAACCTGTACATCCTGCACATGTACCTCCGAACTTAAAATAAAAGTTGGAAAAAATAGTAATAATTTTTATAATTAGCTTTTATAATTTTAATTAATTCACATTTATTAATTTTTTTGTAAATGTAATTAATTTGATAATTACTAAATATTTAGGAATTATATATGAGAAGACCATTCAAAACTTTTAACCAGACAAATAAAGGAAAGCCAAAGTCCCCTAACTACTAGTTAGAGGTTTCTTGTAAAATTGCTGTATTTATTGTGCCAAAGAAAAGATGTGTTCAAAGGTAATGGGTACCTGTCAAAATGATATAGGAACCAGCTTTGAGGGGCTCCCACTAGCCATATGGGGGACAATTGTAGCCTCAAAATGTGGCAGTAAAAGATTATAACCACTAGAATAAAATAAGAACCCGTGAATCCATAATGATATAAACAAATGAATAAAGTGAATAAAAGTTGAAAAGAATAAAAAGCTTTTTTTAACAACCAATTCCAACTAATAGTAAAACAAATGATAACATTAAATTTTCTTAGCTAAGGATCGTCAACAGATGTTAAGATTAATGTGTAGGCCGGGCGCGGTGGCTCAAGCCTGTAATCCCAGCACTTTGGGAGGCCGAGATGGGCGGATCACGAGGTCAGGAGATCGAGACCATCCTGGCTAACACAGTGAAACCCCGTCTCTACTAAATGCAAAAAACTAGCCGGGCGAGGTGGCGGGCGCCTGTAGTCCCAGCTACTCGGGAGACTGAGGCAGGAGAATGGCGTAAACCTGGGAGGCGGAGCTTGCAGTGAGCTGAGAGCAAGACTCCGTCTCAAAAAAAAAAAAAAAAAAAAAAAAAAAAAAAAAAAAAAGATTAATGTGTAAAAGTGATGTAAAAGAAAATGTTTATAGTTTCAATATATCTGTATACTTTATACTTATCCCCTGCAAGGGGAAGATAGTAACTTTGTAAGGGAGAAATGGCAAAATCACTACCCTAATCAAATGGTCAATGGGCAAAGCAACATCATGTGCCTCCTGTTGTAGTGCATGGAGATGATACAACATCCCTTCACTAATCTTTTACCAGAAATGCATAACCTGAATATAATTATGAAGAAACATCTGATAAACCCTAATTGAAAGACATTATATGCAATAACTAACCTATATTCCTCAAAAAATGTCAAAGTCAAGAAAAATAAAGACCAACAAACTGTTCAAAGTTAAAGGGACCAAAGAGAAAACTAAATTCCACATGTGGGTTCAGGTTTGATAGGAGAGGGAGAGAAAAGAAAGGGAAGGGAGGAAAGGGAAAGAAGGAGAGGGTTGAAGAGGGGAGAGTAAAAGGTATTATGTTGGAGATATGGTTGAAGTGTAGACAGTAGTTCTTTCTACTATGTTTTCCATTTAAAAATACTGAAAGTATTCAAAAGTTTTAAAATCACTAAATCTGTCAGAATAGCTTTTAATGGAGAAGACTATAATATTAGCAGCATATAATAAATACCAGGTTTTCCTAGTCATTCATTTGGGAGATATTTATCCTCTCAAAAAAATTTGAGATACTAGAAATAAAATATGGAAAATAATCTAGTCTAGTCAACATTCTTACTAAATTATCTTGTCATTTTTATACATTACCCAGACCTTATCTTGTATCTTTCTATTATTTGTGTCTGTCTCAGGGATCAGCTAGTGTGAAATTAAAGACCATAGCATCCCTCTTTCCCACTCAGTCCCAGCTATTTGCAGTTGACCCTTGCTACCTCTTTTATGATGATCAGATTTCTCACATATCACCTCTCTCTCTCTCTCTCTCTCTCTCTCTCTCTCACACACACACACACACACACACACACACACACACACACACACACACATCTTTCTCCCTCATTCTCACACTGCTTTTGGAGGAGATGGCTTTTTTTCTACTCTCTTTTCTGATAGCCTAAAATTGCATCACTTATGTGTATTAGCAATTTTTTAAAAACTATTCTAAAGTAATGAATTGTCAACAAATCAAGACACAATGTCCTCTATTTCATCATCATCATAGTATTTTGGTTCACAAAACTGTTTTTATGACAATACAATCCAATTAAATGTTTGGTTTCAATTCTAAGAAACTATCTACAGTGAATACAAACATGTTCCTTATCCTTAATAGAATTCCTTAAATTTGTTTATTGTTTGACAAAATACTCTTACTCTACCTAAAACTAAGAGGGCAACATATATATATGTTAAATATATATGTGTGTGTGTATATATATGTTGCCCTCAGTGCATACGTGTGTGTGTGTATTTGTTTTTTTTTCTTTCCAACTTTTATTTTAGGTTCAGTGGGTGTATGTGCAGATTTGTTACATGGGTAAATCACATGTCAAGTCATGATTTTGTCCTTTTCAATGGCTGCACATATTTCCACAGTGTATATATACTACATTTTGTTTATCCAATTCACCACTGATGGGTATCTATGTTGATTCCATGTCTTTGCTATTTGAATAGTGCTGCAATGAACATGCATGTCCGTGTGTCTTTATGGCAAAACTATTTATATACCTTTGAGTATATACCCAGTAGTGCGATTACTAGGTTGAACGGTATTTCTATTTTAAGTTCTTCAAGAAATCTCCAAACTGCTTTCTACAGTAGCTGAACTAATATACTTTCCACCAGGAGTGTATAAGCATTCCCTTTGCTTCACAACCTTGCCAGCATGTTATTTTTTGAACATATGTATTTTGAGATGCCTTGCCAACTCCTTTCCATGGAATAGTTTAAAATGTGGTAAATTTAGCCCTATTTTGTATATTATAAATATTTAACTTTTTGTAATTCTTAAAAACTATTTTCTTTTAATCCTTCTTGACTTCATATTTTTTTTCAGTACAAATGGATGAGTGGTTTATTCTATTTAATGAAATAGGTGATAATAAAGAAAATGTCGAATTCAATTAGTTAATTATAGCCAAAGTATTTTATACAACATATATTAAGCTCCTTACATACTAAAACATTATCTCTTTTTTTTTTTTTTGAGACAAAATCTTACTCTGTCACTCATGCTGGAGTGCAGTGGCACAATCTTGGCTCACTGCAAGCTCCACCTCCTAGGTTCACGCCATTCTCCAGCCTCAGCCTCCTGAGTAGCTGGGACCACAGGCGCCCACCACCACGCCCAGCTGATTTTTTGTATTTTTAGTAGAGACGGGGTTTCACCGTGTTAGCCAGTGTGGTCTCAATCTCCTGACCTCGTGATCCACCTGCCTCTGCCTCCTAAAGTGCTGGGATTACAGGCGTGAGCCCACCACGCCCAGCCACATTATCTCTTTTAATAATGATAATTTTATGGGATGGGTAGTATTATTAATATTGTGTATTAGAAAACCAAAACTCAGAGGGACTAACTAATTGACACAGTAATTTGCTCACAAACCTGTGTTAGTCTGTTTGTGTTACTATAAAGGAATACCTAAGGCTGAGTAATCTATAAAGAAAAGAGATTTATTTGGGTCATGATTCTGCAGTTCTGTACGAGAAACATCACACCAGCATCTACTTCTGGTGAGAGCCTCTGGCTTCCACTTATGGCGGGAGGCAAAGAGGAACCACTGTGTCATATGAGGAGGGGAACAAGCCATTCATGAAGGATCTGCTCCCATGACCCAAACTCCTCCTAATAGGCCCCACCTCCTACACTGGGGATCAAATTTCAACATGAGATTTGGAGGAGACAGATATCCAAACTATACCAACATCCTGGTTATCCCACTAAGTCTGGCTGTCTTTTTGCCACACTAAATGTTGAGGGAATCTCAACAGTCTCTCAAACTTTAGAACCTTGACCTGTATTCTAGACCAATATTCTGGGATAGCCTACTGGGCCACGTGTCCTCTTATCTCATCTCGGATAAGCCCCATCCAGGATTGTCCTATTTTTCTCTCTTCAAACCTAATGCCACCCACCCTGCATCTTAGAGTACTTTCCCTCAAGATTGGCTCCTGAGAGAGATTCTCACTTCATTGCTGCCATCCAAGAAAGATAATAGACCTCTTTCATTTGGAAAGTTTAATTGTTAGTCTTCATGTGTTAATAGAAAATTATAACATTAATGCTGTCCTTCATTCAGCAAACATGTATATAATGACTATTTGGGGACAATTACAGTGGATAGAAATTGTAGTCCAGAAAAAAATAAAGAATATGAATGACTTATAAATACTACATTACAAAGCACACACACATACACACAGGTTACAACAGGAACGCTTAAGAGAGATAAAAATAAATATTGAACAGTTAGAAAATTGCAAAATATGTTTAGTTTTTATTGTTCCTGAAGCTACATAGTATAATTCTGAAGTATATATTTCCTGAGGACCTTTCTTATATGATAGACATTGTTGTTTCTTTAATGTCATGCTTTGAAGTGCACTATGTCTTTAAATCACTAGACATATTCCCACACAATCAGAGCAATTAGAAATGAAGAATGTGATTTCTTTTGACTCAAAAGTCCTTTTAGAAGGGATATTTCTTCTTTTTTTCACTGATTTGTGAGAGCAGTTATTCAAAATGCACAGAAACTTTGTGAACTTTGATACCAGGTTTGTCGTCCAGATACACATAGACAGGAAGTACGCAATAGCCTAAAGAAGGGAGTGCTGGATAAGCTTTTCTTAAGATGCAGACCCAGAAAACACTAACAGCTTTAAATTGTGGTGAAGAATATGGGGTTGGTGATGGGAGCTGGAACTGGGGATTACTTTTTCCCTAGTATCTTGGGGCATTCTTGAAATGGGAATGGTATACGTGATGCAGAGCTAAGTAAATCAGGACCCTTTTTTCTAACTATTACAACCTAAATTGAGAAGAAATCTGGTTAAAATAAATAATTTGGTCTTATTTGGGGAAAGGAGTCACAAGAAGTTAAAATTGAGTGTAATATAGAAGGAACAATCTCACCTCTTTACCCTGGAGATGGTAACACTTTGGAATTTGGAAACTGAAAACCAAAGAAATGGCTATAGGTATTTTCTTTCCAGGCATCTATTTCCAGTCATCTTCTTTCCCATTGTACTCCGCCATGTCCAGCTGTCAGTGATCAGAAGCCATGAGCAGCAATACAGTGTGTTATTTCTGAAGCAAGTCATTAAAGAGCAGATTATCTTAGAACAAGTTAATAAGTAGATTCACCAAAACATAACATTTTGGAAATACCACCAAGTTGTTTGATGTTAAGATATTAACCTCATTTCAGAGTAAGGTTTTTTTTTTTTTCCAAAAGATACACACAAAAAGGAAATTATTTTTACTTTGTCCTTCATTGCTTTCTAAGAAGAATTTAGACAGTAATCTTCAAGGGAACACAATAGCAAGGAAGCTAGCTGTATATGGTGAATAATTAAATGCTGTGTGTGTGTTCTTTTCCCTCACACAGACCCCAAGTTGTCCAATTTGGATAATTTTTTATTATTATGGTAAAAAAAATTAACATTAAATTTATCATTGTTACCATTTGTACATATACAGTTCAGTAACTATATTAATATATTAAGTATATTCACATTGTTTAGCAATAGATCTCTAGAACTTTCTCATACAACACTGAAACTCTATACTCATTAAATACTAATTCCCCCTTCCCCTTTCTCCACAGCTTTTGGTAGCCACCTTTCTAATTTCTCTTTCTATGATTGTGACTACCTTAGATATTTCATATGAGTAGAATCTGACAGTATTTGCTTTTTCTGTGACTGGCTTATTTCACATAGCACATTGTCTTTAGAGGCTCACCCATGTTGTCGCATGTAACAAGATTTGCTTCTTTTTTAAAGTTACACAATATTGCATCGTATGTATATTTTCTTTATCTGTATTTTCTTTACGCGTTCATCTGTCAACGAACACTTGGGTTGCTTCCTCTTGGCTATTATAAATAGTACTTAGATGAACATGAACTTGCACATTTCGTGTTGGGATCCTACTATGAATTCTTTTGTATATATATAAATATATATATAGATATATATACACACATAGAAGAATGCTGAATCATATACTAATCCTATGTTTAATTTTTGGAGGAATCTCCAAACTATTTTTGATAAGGGCTACATGTTTTACATTCCTACCAAAACAAGGGTTGCAAATCTCCTACATCCTTGCCAACACTAAGTATTTCCTAGTTTTTGATAGTAGTCATCCTATAGGTGTGAGGGGATACCACAGTGTGGGTTTGATTTGCATTTTTTAATGACTTGTAATGTTGAATAGCTTTTCATGTGTTTATTGTCCATTTGTATACCTCTTTGAAGAAATGTCTATTTAAGTTCGTTACCCATTTTTTAATTAGGTTATTTGGGTTTTTTGTTGTTTAGTTGTAAAAATTTCTGGATACTAATGCTGTATCAGATACATAATTTGCGATTGTTTTTTTCCCATTCTGTTGGTTTCCTTTCACTCTGTTGATTGTTTTTTTGATGCGCAGATATTTTGAAGTTTGGTGTAGTCTTATTTATTTTTTATTTTGTTTCTTGTGCTTTTGGTTTAATATCCAAGAAATCATTACCTAATCTAATTTCCTGAAATTTTTAATACATGTTTTATTTTAGGAGTTTAATAGTTCTGGGTTTTTTCATTTTGAGTTAATTTTTATATGGTGTATGCTGAGAGTCCAACTTTATTGATCTGTATCTGGATATCCAGTTTTCCCAGCATCATTTGTTGAAGAAACTGTTCTTTTGCCATTGTATAGTCTTGGCAGCTTTGTCAAGAATCATTTGGCCATATATGCCTAATTGTAGGGATTTTAATACATTATATTTTAAACAATTTTGACTCAAACAGAAATAAAGGGAAACTAATCACATTCTAGCATGAGGATTTTATTTCCATATAGCCATGTCACCCCATTAGAAGAGAATATTTTTCAAACGTGAGTAGTGACAGATAGAAGGAATACTTACTTGCTGAAAGTTTGGAGGTTAATTGACTAGTTATAATCAGTTCAAGGGTCTAAGAAGAAAGGAGGAGGACCTGGAATAAGTCCGTGACATAAAGTTTAAAGCAGGAGACAGAGGCAGAATGCAGAGGAAGATATGACTGAACTTGGCAACTGAAAAGATAAGAAGAGTTAGCACATAGGATTTCTAGTTGGATTTTTAGCTGGATAAATTCAAGGTTTTGTTTCCACAGTTTTAAATCCTTTTATGTTTACGATACAAAGTCCTTAATGAGCTATTTTTCTGATCCGTATTCCCAAGTCCCTAGAAGGACATCTCAGTATCATTCAGAGTCTCATGTCTGCAAAGCTGCTCTTTAATACTCAGTATGGTCTCTATTTTGAAATACTTAGCAACGTGACTCAAAGAACAAACCACAGTCATCTGTATCCAGGCAACAGCATTGATAAACAGTGCAAATTTCTTTTCTACCTTATAGCTTGAGCTACATAATGTGGACTAAAAATAATACTGTATTCTATTCAGTGTTTCTAGAAATTAACAACTATAAACGTAGACACTCAAATATGTTCCTACCTTAAAAAAAGAAGGAAGCACAACTACAGTATAGAATCACTGTCATCTTACATTTCTGACATTCTAGTTGTCATCTCAAATGTAAATAGTCTACATTCTCTTTTTTTTTTTTTTCTTTTAGCATTCTAAAGATATTTGTACATGGTTGTTTGATTGTATTGTAAAAGACCTAAGTATAAATTGGGTCAACCAATAAACCGCAGGGCTACTGCCTGACAATTTAAATTAGCTCCTTTCACAGTCCTTAGGGTCTGCCTATTAGAGAGTTATCTGAGTTCCATAGACAACAGTAGCCCAAGCCAATACCTTGGTCACAGTAATTATCTGTTTTTATTTATTTTTCCCTTGTCCAATTTATTTCAGGCCAGGTCTTATTTTTCCATTACAAGAGCCTGTGCACCCATGTTCAATTACCTGGTTTCTCTCTAGCACTTGAAACTAACTCTTGTTGCCAGATCAGGTAAACAGAAAGTTCAAACTAAGCCTGCTCAGTAGATGTAATCAACTCAGTAGAACTAGTAGTTTCATGTAGGAACTACAAATGGAAATGTTTTTTGATAGACTGAGTTTTTAGGTGGGAAGACGGGTATTAAATAAATTCTATTTGAATAAATAGGTGAATGACAATTGTAGTAGATATATGAATCAGTCAAATAATTTTTAGCATAATTGCAATTATGAATTTTGAGAGTTAGCCTTAAGTTTAAAATTACTAATTGTTAAAGTTTTATATTCCTGAGTCAAGTAAATTAAGTAGTTGAATTTTGGGGGGAAAATTTTGTGCATTTTCTGAAAAGGAAAAGAGTTTGTTTTATAGTCATTATTACTCTATTTTACAAAAACAATAATGTGTCAATGTGTTACTGCAATAATTAGTCACACATCCCAGGAACTTAAAATGAGTGTCAAGAAAAGTCAGATAAAGTAGTGACTATCTGTTAAGAATGATTTAAGTGACATTAAAGGAAAAGCCTTCTTCTCCAAAGTAATCACGAAGTGAGGACTCTGCAAAATTGAGTTCCCCAATGACTGGACTATAGTTGAGCACTTCAATGTAAAGTTTCAGCTAGAGTGATCTGAAATAGTGGTGCTGTTAAGGACATAACAGCTAAGTCAATTTAAAAAGAACTTTAAACGACTACTTCACTAGATAGCAAGGTATAAAGAATGCTGCCAAGGTACATCACTTGGGTAATTAGCAAACTGTATCTCTTTTGAGACAGCAATTTAACTTTCCTCATTTTGTGCCTTTAACTTAGCCATAGGATGTTATACCATCAGTAATCAAAAAATGTATGCAAGTATATATCTCTCTACCAGGTCTGAAGACATGTTATTTGCTTGGTCAGCAGCCTTAATAAAGACAGCTGCTATCAGTTTTTCATAAAATAAAACCCAACGTGGTCGTCTAAATTCACTCTAATGATCAGTTAGTTTCAGACAGATGATATGGATGGATGAATGGATAGATGGATGGATAGATAGATAGATAGATAGATAGATAGATAGATAGATAGATAACATACACACGAAATACACTAGAATCAGGAGTAAGAGAAATTCAGTACTGAAGGGTAAAAATGGAGCTTGACTGAGTAATCTTGGACATTTTGAGGCTACAACACAATAACTTCTACCCAATGGTTTACTCCATTTTCTATGCTGTGGTTTAATAATGACATTTTTGAACTGAATTTATTTTGTTTAAAACTCTTTCTTGAATGTATTACAAGACTTCTTTTTTTTTTTTTTTTTTTTTTGAGAAGGAGTCTCGCTCTGTCACCTAGGCTGGAGTGCAGTGGCCGGATCTCAGCTCACTGCAAACTCCGCCTCCCGGGTTTACGCCATTCTCCTGCCTCAGCCTCCTGAGTAGCTGGGACTACAGGCGCCCGCCACCTCGCCCGGCTAGTTTTTTGTATTTTTTTAGTAGAGACGGGGTTTCACCGTGTTAGCCAGGATGGTCTCGATCTCCTGACCTCGTGATCCGCCCGTCTCGGCCTCCCAAAGTGCTGGGATTACAGGCTTGAGCCACCGCGCCCGGCCTACAAGACTTCTTTAGACTATATATAAAGTAGAAGTTACTCTTCAGAGGAACTTTTTTTTTTTTTACTGCACTGTTATATAAACACAAAGCAATTTGACTAAAGAGTACTTCTATAACTGGAATTATAGAGGGGATACAATTTAGTTAATGTAGAAATAATTGTCTTATTACCATGGTTCTCTACCTGCTACACATTGGATGATGATTATTTTATGAGTAAGTCAATTCTGTATGGATGTAAAGATTCATTTGAAAGTAAGTGGAGTAATTTGAATGTAACTGCAATTATTTTTGCACCAACCTAATAACAAGAGTATTATGTCCTTATTCTTTCACTCACTCTCTCTCTTTCTCACACACACACACACAGACACCGCACATCCTTTTTCCTTCAAGAGTTTCTCTATCTAATGTACAGTCATCCTTCCATAATATTGTTTTCAGAGTTCATGCCAACAGTCTGTCTTTATAGACCAAAACATTTGTAAAAGAGTCTTTCAGAAATTTAAACTAATAATTCTGTCTTATACCAAAGTTGATGTGATAGCAAATAGAGTTAAAAGAGTTCCCTGCCATGCTTCTGTTTCTTATTTTATTGTCCTCTAATTTATATGCATATTGAGTATTTGCAAATACTTCTATCTAAGAAGACACCATAAAAATTTCCTTAAATTATTATGCAAATTCAATAAAAGAGAATGGGTATGACCAGAAAAATTTGTTTATTTGAACTGTATTTTTTACAATTTTAGTCATAAGGAAAGTTATCATTTTCAGGATTCCACAAACACAGACACACACACACACACACACACAATGAGTTAGAGACTGCAGTTTTATTTCTTAGAATTTTTGATCTTGTAGGAAAAGAATAACTAAGCACTTTCATTTCTTCAAAGTTTTCAAAATTATTCAGGAGGATTTGTCTTCATCTATTTCTTTCTACAATGATCCTAAAGAATTTCTTATCCATATATTCAGTTTGATTATGGATTTATTTGCTAACCTGATAGGTAGTGGTATCATGGTTTTGTTTTCATAAATGTAATCGATGTCTTAGCTTATTTTACAAAAAGATATATTTCAAATTGAATAAAATAATTTTTATCACAAACATTGACCCATTATATTGAATTGCTATAATAAGTCTCCAATAACAGAATTAATTTTTTAAAATTGGTTCTATAAATTTGTTGAGATTGGAAATTATATCCCTGAATATAATCAATTTATATCTAATAGGACTCTAAATATTTTCTACATAATATAAAATAGTCCATAAGTTGGAGTATTTTATGAAACACTTTCTACATTTTCATTTATACTAAATGCCAAAATATATTAGAGAATAGATGTTTATTTTACAAGTTATAATAAACACACTATAAAAGCTATTAGGTCAGCTAAATGAGTGAATATGTTTAAGGTATTGCTAAGTAATATGTTTGACTCTCCCTTCTACAACTTTCATATGTAAAACAGTTACTCAGATCTTAATGCCACAGTACTTTTTCTATCCGTCTTTTTTTCAATTGCCTTTGCCATTCTGTCAGTTCAGATCCTTAAACTCTCTCCCCTGCCTCCGTTTTCTCTCCCGCTCATTTTCAGATTCACCTCATTTTCCACTCATTTTCAGATTTACTACAAAGCAGAGCTTTGAGCATTGCAGAAATGTATGTCTGAACTTTTCAAAAACCTTCAATTATTCTACACCATTTGCTAATTGAGTACCTCCCCTCAGTTTGGCATTTAAAGTAGTCCTAACCGTGTCCTCAAGTCATCTCTGGCACAGTAATTCTTTCTTAATCATTGATCATCATTGATAAAAATGTACATATTCATATACATGCAGAGTTCTATATAATTTTATGGAGTTTACCAAATCTTTCTCTACAAGTCTTAGAGAAATACCTGCCTGCTCTACACATTTCCATCCTCCTACTCTGCCACACATGCCTAACATTTCAACCACGTTCGATGACAAGCAACTTGAGGACAGACATGGTGTTTTCTGCAAAATGCACATTCACATAAGCCCCATGATACTATCCAAATGTCTCCACTGAATAACTTGGCCCCTGGAATGTCTTTCCTCAGGTTTTCGGAATGTTTGCATTCCCTTTATCTGTCCCTGTTATCTGTTACCTGGATAAGTTGGGAGGCATTTGGGGAAGATAAATGTCATTTTTCAGATTTCAGTCACTGCTATTCTTGCTAAAGTAAATACTTTTATTATGGTGGGAAATAATCTTTACTAATGAACTTGGACTGTCCTTACCTTGATTAATATAGGCTTCATTTGTATTTAAATTTGATGTCTATTTGGTTTATGTCAGCTCAAAAGGTGTTTTTCAAATTTATATTTTTCAGGTTTCTTGAGTACAGGGGATCAGGCTGCAAAGGGGAACTATGGACTCCTTGATCTCATACAAGCTTTAAGATGGACTAGTGAAAACATTGGATTCTTTGGTGGTGACCCCTTAAGAATCACTGTTTTTGGATCTGGTGCTGGGGGTTCATGTGTCAATCTGCTGACTTTATCCCATTATTCTGAAGGTAACCGTTGGAGCAATTCAACCAAAGGTATTATGCAGGTTGCAAATTTTGACAATTTTGGTGTCTGCATGCCACCACCATCAATAGTGTGTGATGCTCTGTACATTTCTCTGTTCAAACTGTTAGGTTGAACTCAATATCTGTTTAAAGCTTTGTTTCTTCAGCTTTTCTGTGCATGTTTAAATTTTTGTCAAACTCTTTTTTTTGTCTCCTGTGGAGCTTGGTAAGGATGCCCTTTCAAGCACACTTCAGAATAGTTAGCATTACAGTTACTCTTCTTTCCTTTAAAGGGTGATTTGAGGAAAAAAATCAGGCAAAGACATTCTACAGTTCTGTCATCTTTGTTTATTCAGTGATCAAAATCGAAGATGAGACTTTTTAAATGCAGGGATTGTATATCATCTATTTTCAAGACAATAGACATTTTAAACCCTTTATTAGTATGAAGCTAACGAAGCAGTCGTAAGCTAGTTTGTCTGAAAACGTGATTTCGCTTGTTGTCTGAGTACAGAATGGACTGTTGATTATTTTGCATGCATGATCCAAAATTGTCAAAGCATCAAGGTCACTGGTAGAGCTTTTGATTAAAAGAAAATACATTTGATTCAGTGTTTTTTCTATTTTTAACTCCAAAAGCATTATTTTCCTCCCTAAACTTGGCAAGGCAGCATGGAGTACTGAGGCTGCTGAAATCCATGAAATATTTTTCTCGTTTCCATCTTCTGGCTTTGACATATTTTTTCCAAAGTGCCTGTGCAAGGCTTACCATGTTATTCTTTATGAATTCCATCTCCATTTTACCATGCATAGAATCACCCATTCCGACTGCGTTATTAATTTGAAATTTCACAAGAACAGAAGAGTATTGCTGGAGAAATTTGCAAAGCAAATACTTTTTCTGCATTATTTACGTATAATAGAGAGGAAGACAGAGAATATATAAAAACATAGACCATCTTTTAATTTCTGATCTTTTATTATCATTTTATATCCAAGAAGAAAGTATATACTGTCAAATATAATTCATGAAGCATCTTAATTTGTAAGGTTGAGTTTTGTGATAGGAGCACCAGACATATGGTATTTGTTTTGGTATCAAAACACATGAGTGTTGAATTTCAAAAGAATAGCCAGTCCTTAAATGAATCTGTATGTTTGGAGAATCATACATAGACTCAATTTATTAACACAGTTTATATAAGATTTCATTTATATTAGTACAATTCTGATTCAAGACGACAAAATAACACAGATGAACATTTCCAAGAGAGATTTCATCTGTAAAGAAATGGCTTCTTTTGAAATAATAAATTTAGTGTTTTTTAATTAAACAGATTAGACTGTTCTAACCTCAGTATTTTTCCTAATGCCACTATGTAGCTAGAGCAACACTAAGCCACCTATATACAGATTAGATTGTTCTAATCTCAGTATTTTTCCTAATGCCACTACGTGACTAAAGCAACACTAAGCCACCTATATAGGTTTCTCAGGGCCACTTGATCAAAAATTGACACGAAAGCCACCTTTAGCTAGTATAAAACTAGCATTGGTTTAAGAGATGAGTCAGTTAGTTCATCAGCTAACACTGCTAGTCATCAGCTGATGGTGTGGTAAACAGTGGGAAATGGTTATGCAAACTGTTGAAAATACAACATTCTATTATACACTTCAGGGAAATCTGTCTATCTCTGGCAAAAGACATGAACTTAGGTTTGGCCTAAACCTATCTCCAGACTGAGCTGCCTGATTTTATCAAGAGATGCTCAAAAAAAAATCTCTTGAAATCATCATGCTGATTCTGCCTCCAATGTAGATGTAAACTTTAAAGGCAATAAACCCCACAAAGGGCTGCACCAATGCTCAGGCCTGGATATACCGTGAGTAAACCCCATCTTGCATCCACACAAGAGGCACTTTCACTAATGATAAAACATATGGTGTTCCCAATACCATCTAGGTGGTATATTTTAGGATATATTGAACATGATGTGCCTTTCCTTCTAAATCTTTTTCAGTATATTTAGTTAATGTTGAGTCCCTGAAATGGGAAAGAATATTATAGAAATCACTAGGTCTATTTTAGTTATATAATTTTTATTTATTAAAATATTTTCCTGAGCAACTGTTAATAAACAGCTACATAATTTTAAAATTATCTGCATTTGTATCATTTGCTCTAGCATATTTTGTCCTAGTAAACTAAAAAATGTTTATAAAGATGTCAGAAAACCAAAACAAATGTATATTAATACAGTTAGATTTTTAAAATATCTTTAGAATTATACGGGAACATGTTACAGACATGTTGAATGTATAGGCATGTTAGGTTAAAAAAATCTAAAACTTTCCTTCTAATTCAGACAGTGCTTCAACACCTTTGTGAAAATAGTTTTTATCTCATTAACACATATGAATAATTAAGCATGTTTTTAAATAACTGAAGCACAAAGCTGTATTTGGAAATTGATAATAAATTTAAATACTTAAAAGCAAATAGATAAACTATATTTTTAAAACAGGAATTTTAACAGAAAAATACCTTAATGAGAAGATAAAGTGCGTTTGTAAATTTTAATGACATGCAGCACTTAACAAACTGCATATGGAGCCATCATTTACAATTCTTAAATGCAATTAAGTAAAAAGCAGTGGACCATGTGCTTTTCATCTTTTATGATAAAAATAGTAGTGTACATTCAACAGTGGCAAAAGTTAAATCACACCACACTAAATCTGTCTGCTGATGGTGTTTTCTTTAGCCTAGTGAAAACANAGTAATTAAGCATGTTTTAAATAACTGAAGCACAAAGCTGTATTTGGAAATTGATAATAAATTTAAATACTTAAAAGCAAATAGATAAACTATATTTTAAAACAGGAATTTTAACAGAAAATACCTTAATGAGAAGATAAAGTGCGTTTGTAAATTTTAATGACATGCAGCACTTAACAAACTGCATATGGAGCCATCATTTACAATTCTTAAATGCAATTAAGTAAAAGCAGTGGACCATGTGCTTTTCATCTTTTATGATAAAATAGTAGTGTACATTCAACAGTGGCAAAAGTTAAATCACACCACACTAAATCTGTCTGCTGATGGTGTTTTCTTTAGCCTAGTGAAAACACTTCAAATGTTATGTCTTATTCTGAAAGATGAATATTCAGCATACTATGTCTGACATGAAGATTAGAAAGAGTACATCTAAAGTAATATTCTGTTTTGTGTGCATTCGGGGCCAACCCCAGGGTATAAACAAACAGCCAGCCACAGTCACTGTATGAGTCTTCAAGAATTCTTTTTCAAATAACATCTGGTTAAAACAAATATATAGAACTATTTTGAAGGAAGATAGATACAGCCAAGCTAGAGGAAATATTCCAAACAGATAATGTAGAGTCTGTTGAGGACTTGAATAGGAGAAGATTGGCCCCATCTGGTTAATGTTGATGATAAGTGTTTACACACTCATTGAAGAACATATTTGGGACTTTGTACCACTACATCTTCTCCTTTTCTTCTTGCCTACTACCTCTTTGAGGTTCTTGATCCCTAAAGCAGGTGCCACTCAAAGCAGAAGAATTAGATCCACCTCTCTAATCCACTATACCCTGCAGTTGGCTTTGTGTAATTCCCTTAAACAAAAATGTCTCTATCTCCCTGTTTCTTGAGTTGTATCTGGGTTTTTATATACATGTCTAAAATATCAGATGTTACTGTTTTACCACAACATTACTCAAAGATCGTCTAAAATTCTTTGTTGATTTTCCCATAGGACTTTTTCAACGAGCAATAGCTCAAAGTGGAACAGCCCTTTCCAGCTGGGCTGTTAGTTTTCAACCTGCAAAATATGCTAGAATGTTGGCCACAAAAGTTGGTTGCAATGTTTCAGATACAGTAGAGTTAGTGGAATGCCTACAGAAGAAGCCTTACAAAGAACTTGTTGACCAAGATATTCAACCAGCTCGATACCACATAGCCTTTGGACCTGTGATTGATGGTGATGTAATACCAGATGACCCTCAGATATTGATGGAGCAAGGAGAGTTTCTCAACTACGATATAATGTTAGGAGTTAACCAAGGGGAAGGGTTAAAATTTGTTGAAAATATAGTAGATAGCGATGATGGTATATCAGCTAGTGATTTTGACTTTGCTGTTTCAAATTTTGTTGATAATTTATATGGATATCCTGAAGGCAAAGATGTTTTGAGAGAAACCATTAAGTTCATGTATACTGACTGGGCTGACCGTCATAACCCTGAAACCAGAAGAAAGACATTATTGGCTTTGTTTACGGACCATCAGTGGGTGGCACCAGCTGTAGCCACAGCAGATCTTCACTCAAACTTTGGTTCACCTACGTACTTCTATGCCTTTTACCATCATTGCCAAACAGATCAGGTTCCAGCTTGGGCTGATGCAGCCCACGGAGACGAGGTTCCCTATGTACTGGGAATCCCCATGATTGGTCCTACAGAGTTATTTCCTTGCAATTTCTCCAAAAATGATGTGATGCTGAGTGCAGTTGTAATGACATACTGGACAAATTTTGCTAAAACTGGGTATGTACCTAAGGAATGAAGTTTATTTTTAATAAAAATATTATTTTAACCATTTTAAAATAATAGATATTTATGCCCAGATAAGTTCATATTGGATTAATACCTGCAATATATTACAATCCTTTATTCAAAATTAATTCTACATTATGGCATTGTTTTAAGTCATTGCTTTATTATTTCTGGTGTTTTAGAAGCTTGTTAAGAAAGTACATATCTCAATTGCATTACTTAATTACATTTGCTTTTGGTTTTTGAATTATACAAGACTTACTATTGTTCAGCAGTACAAAATATTATTTTATAGTGCTTTGTAATTCACAACACTCTTTCATCCTTCCAACTACCTTTCTGAATCTGGCAAATCAGGTACTATTAATCCCACTTTACAAAGAAGAGACCTGAGGCTCTGGGAGTGTCATAGAGATGGTCACATGTCTGGTATATAGCAGAACCTAGTCTCAATCCTTTATCTACTAATTTAAAATCAAAAATCCTTTCCACTATTCCATGTCATCTCTGCTAGTTTGCCTATGAGACAACTCATACGTATGTGAGTATTTAAATAATTCTTTAAAATCTTTGGGTAGATAGTAGCCCATCTCAGGATAGGCAGAGAGAACAAGAATGTGAGACTTATTGCCTTACATTATTACCCATCGAACAATCTGCCTGCTAGGAGATTTGTATTTCTAAATTGACCCAAGTTAATTTAAAAAACAATCTAAAGCATTGCTGAGTCATCTCTTTAATTATTATGTTAAAGTAGTGTGATTTTAAGTAAAAAACAAAATAACTTTATCTTTTCCTTTTTAGTGACCCAAATCAACCAGTCCCTCAAGACACAAAATTCATTCATACCAAACCCAACCGTTTTGAAGAAGTAGCATGGACCAGATATTCCCAGAAAGACCAACTTTATCTCCATATTGGATTAAAACCAAGAGTTAAAGAACATTACAGAGCCAATAAGGTGAACCTCTGGTTGGAATTGGTACCTCATCTGCATAATCTCAATGACATTTCTCAGTATACCTCTACAACAACTAAAGTGCCATCAACTGACATCACTTTCAGACCTACGAGAAAAAATTCTGTACCTGTCACGTCAGCCTTTCCCACTGCCAAGCAGGATGATCCCAAACAACAACCAAGTCCATTTTCAGTGGATCAAAGGGACTACTCAACAGAGCTGAGTGTCACTATTGCAGTTGGAGCATCACTGCTGTTTCTGAACATCTTGGCCTTTGCAGCCCTGTACTACAAAAAGGATAAGAGGAGACATGATGTTCACAGGAGATGCAGTCCTCAGCGCACTACTACCAATGATCTAACCCATGCACAAGAAGAGGAAATCATGTCCCTCCAAATGAAGCACACTGATTTGGATCATGAATGTGAGTCCATCCATCCACATGAGGTGGTTCTTCGGACCGCCTGTCCCCCAGATTACACACTAGCTATGAGGAGGTCACCTGATGATGTTCCCTTAATGACACCCAACACCATTACAATGATTCCCAACACTATACCAGGGATTCAGCCCTTACACACATTCAACACATTTACTGGAGGACAGAACAATACTCTGCCCCATCCCCATCCCCACCCCCATTCACATTCAACAACCAGGGTATAGCCAGATCACAGAAACAAACTATTTTTTTGATGGATTGCAGTAAACAATTACTGAAGATTCCTTGGCTTTCAACCTACAAGACTTACTATTTAAATAAGGAGGAATGTTATGTGAATATACATATCAAGAACTTTGGGGGTTTTGAAAAAAATGAATTGTGTATATACAAATCAACTTTAAAAACAAATTTCAATTGCTTGAAGCAATTGTGCCGAATGATACTTTTTCATTCACATTCAAGAATTAATTTTTTGAAGATTTAAGTTACATAATGGAATTAGGCATGTGGAACACCAAACAGGAAAGAACTATGTCTGAAATATAAAAAATAAAAATAAAAAAACAACTATGAATATGCACAAGGGACACACCAATGGAATGTCAGATAATTTTCACCAGTTTTTATTTGGAGCCGTTTTATTGTGTAGACCATATTTACATATTTGGATAAGTACACAAAGCGTCAATGCTGTTAATGGCCTTAGCAAAGGCTCATGCTGAAATTTGCCAGTAAAACAAAGAAATTTAAAGACTGGCAGGTACAACATTATCACATAAGTGCTGTCAGTATAAAGTTGTGGGGATAAAGGAAACTGGATATTTTTAGCACGATGTGCATGATAATTTATATGCTTGGTGGCTGTGCTGCTGATTAAGCCGTAATTAAAATTCTTCTCATCCCATTGGAGTTTTTAATAGAAGCTTCCTCCATCAATTGGCAGAACCTAAAGATTTTAAGGGGCAAAAGTAATTACAATAAAATAATTCACAGTAGTTTCAATATAGAATGAATTAGTTATTAAAGGTATTTGAAGAAACTATAGGTATAGTGGTGAATACTCGCTGATATGAATCCCAGAAAAAAAATTCCCTGTTTTTAATGTTCTTTTCATTCCCATCTAGATAATTTATAGAACTATAACCCTAATTGGACATGTGGTACAGGATCTATAAGTTGCTGTGTTTTTTTGTTACTCTGTATTTTGTTCCTTTTGGTAAGGTGAAGTGTGTCCAAAGAGTTACTTGCAACAGTCTTTCACGATATGAGGATGCCCCAGTATTAACACTCTGATTGTAGTTCTGAGTTCATTGATTTACTCATGCTGCATGACAAAACGTTTACTAATAACAATTCATTATAAAGTTATGTCCCTCTTTACATCACTTATCTTTCTCACTGAGGTTCATTCACTGGAATTTACTCACGCAATCTCAGTAGAGTACAACGTAGATACAGAACCTAGGAGAGTCAACACCTGGAGGATTTTAGTCTTACACATATGTGTGATTTTAAATGAATATTCTCAGATCACAGGAAACTCTTCATCCCCCTGTTGTTTACCAGTAACAGTATATCACAGACCTTTCCAAATGTTTGTATATGTAATCAGATGTACATTTATATTTAAAAAAAAAATGAGATGGACTTAAAGAGCACATCCTGATAAATACTTTCTCTCTTACCTGTACTATATTTCTATTAGACTAAAGTTATGTGATTTTTTTTTTACATTTTTTCAGATGACTAGCAATTTTGATAGTTTATAAGATAATGCAAAGAACTTTCTCTGACAAACTAACTGCAGTAACAGAAACCTTTCTTTTCAGTTACTCTTTTTCAAGAATGAAAGATTATTATACAAAAAAATTGTATACTACTTGATGGAACCAACTTTGTACATCTTGGCCATGTCACTGGTCATTGTGTGAAATAAAGATAATCTGGATAATGACTATTAGTCCAATGCTAAGAAACATGATCTTTGCTCANTGTTATGAATTTAAAAGCTCCAGAAATTCATGAAAAAAAAGAAAGATTAGCTTTGTGTTGTTAAATATCTCTTAGGTACAGATGTTGTAGAAATGAAGTGTCAATGGTTTTCAGTTAGAAACATAAGTTCCACTTCTGGTCATCAAGGAAAAGGTCTATTGAAAAGAAATTTGCAATATTTCATGGAATACAAATAACTAGGATCATAAAATGGGGGTGATTAAACTACCATAAAATAATGAATAGAAAGTTGCCATGCTAAGAGAATGTAAACGTGCTGAGCAAGATATTAAACTGACACTAACAGATAAAAATCTATTTCAAGGAATTTATTTGATTATAATTCCCCTCCCAATTATTATCTATCAATGAAATGTACATATTTCTCCATAATTAAAAAAAAAATCTCTGTTAGAAGCAAAAGTCTTCAAAATCCAGAGTGATCTATATGCAGTTTTTGACTGAGGTGGTTATGCTTTTAAACTGTGAACTGCCAGTGTACACAAATAGAAAGAATTGTTTAGCATCTGAAGTATTGTTCAATTGGAACACTGTATTTTACTGTATTAATTAAACAAAACACAAGAACAGAATAGAAATGACAGCAAAATAAGATATGAATGAATACTTTCGTATGCATTGCTTCATTTGGCAAAACCAAATGTTCTATTAAATATTGTGTTTTAACGATGGCCATATTTATAGCTATCTACCAATCTATTGCTCTGCATTTATCAATCTACCTATATATAGCATAACTGTCACCCTCTTTATATTAATTTAGGAAAATGATTTAGAAAAACAAAGTATAGCCCTATTATTTTCTCTAAATTAGGGTAGAATAACTTTATGGAAGATAAAGCAGCCTAGGTTTAATAGCTGTTCATTAGTCACGTGATAAAGTCATTGTGAATGAGTGTTGGTTGCTACTTTTATAATTTGCAGTCTCTAGTTTTCTGAATGAAAAAGGATGTTCCACAATTACACAGAACATTAAGAACTGTTTTAAAGCTGAAACATAATTTTATATGCAAGAAAATAAATACTGTTACTCAATTTTAGAAAGTATGTTGAAAATGTGTTTATTTAGATAATAATTTTCTTTGAAAACAATGTAAGTAAAAAATTAAAATAATGTTTTGTCATTATTTGTTAATTCAGATTTTCCTGGCTCCGATTAAAATTAGGCAAAGCTGCTTATAATTTATATAAAAATTACACTAAAGTGAACTTCATTTCATTGTTTTGCTGTTATATAAAATTTTTGCCAAATGTTTACCAACAGATTAATGTTTTAGAGTATGGGTTTAGAAAAATAAAAGTGACAGATTTCATATATTGAACATGTTGACTATGAGCAACAATCAATTGGCTACCACCAGATACATACTCAAAAGGGTTGTATGGGTAACTAACTTTATGCAAATTGGCAAAATATTTCTAAAGGCATTAAAATATGTTCCAATTTGGAGACATGCTTGCTGGCAACCTCAAAGCGTAAAAATCTGCAACTACGTATATTCTTTTATTCTTATTTCAAATATTAAAAGTTGACCAAATGATGGCCTTAGTATTCGAGACTTCGGCTGGATGTGTATAGTGAAACAGCAACAACATTTTAAACAATTATGAACGTAATATATAGTACTTAAAAAGGCAAGACGATGGCCGCGGAGCACTAATTTTCTTACAGAAGTGAAGGTGCTGTGAAAACTAAATTGGGTACTATCTATAACAACCCAAGTCAACAGTTATTTCACCTCTTGGCACACTCATCCTGACACACATATTAATGTCAAAAAAGGATACAAAGAATGTGAGAAATGTGTTCCAGCTTTAAAGACACTACCACATAGAAGTTACTGGGATTCTTTTCTTTGGCGAGTTTCACTGAAATACTTTCAAAGCGTGCAATGATGAATTGAATTCTTAAGAAGCTATCAAATATGGCAGTCTTTTGATGTTAGTAATTTTGTTTTCTTCCGGAGTTATTGGTTCAAAGTACTGGCCTTTTCCTTCATTTCCAGTAATTAGTTGGTATAGACTATCAATTTTTAATGTGAGTGGAAATTAGATAATTTGGTTATACTTGTGAAAACATGCTTCCAAATACATTCAATTAATGGGCACTTCCCTGCTGAGATTTTGTTATCATTCATTTAATTATCTTGTCAAGCTTTATTGTTACGACAAATGTTTTAGCTTTCTGGTCAATAAACTAAGGGAATTTCTCTAGTAGCCTTATACCTCTCCTGCACTTGATCTGATAGCAACATACCCTTCAAATTGCCATCAGAAGTCTCTAAAGAAATTTCCTACTGATGTGAAACATTTGGTGACCAACTTGATTCTTTTTCATAAGCATTCTGATTTGACTTTATTCTGGCACTTTGCTGTATTTGTATGCAGGCCAGAAATCAATTCCATTTGATAAGGGTTGTGGAGAACACAGACCGGAATAACCACGTGCAGGGCTTAAGTGCCTTTTCTTCCTGAGATTTTATTTATAAAACTTAGCTTTTTTTTTTTAATTTTCAGATTCTGATAATTCAATTTAAAGAGTACAATAGGAAGACTATATTATAAATTACCAATAAGACAAGTTTATTTAGACATTTTTACATTTAATTTGATTTTTTAAATAATATCAGATGGATCTAAATGGCTTCTGGGAAAGATTGAGGTAAATTTTGAAAGTGACAATTATATAAGCATCTGACTTGATGGTACTTAAGAATAAAATTTAAATCTCTAACAAACTTTAAAATGTTCCAAATATTAAGTTTAATTTAAAAGAAGTCTGAAGCTATTAGAGGTAATCATATAGTAGACAGGTATATATTTTTTTCTAATCAGCTATTACATACACCACATAGTATATATACCCTATATACTATATGGTTTATGTAACATTTATAATGGCCCTTTCAGACCCATATACTTACAAATGACATTCTATAACTACCTACATATATATTAATGTGACAGAATTTAGTCCTCTATGGAAAGTCAAACCAAATTGCTAGCAGTTTTGAGTTGAAATGCATGATAACAATTAAAGCTTTTAAGAAATTGGTAAGGGTACAGTAACAAAAACTCAGCAGATAAATGTAAATGGTGTGTTTAAAAGGATTTTAGTGGTTTTGATTCATCCTTTCTCTGCATTCATATCATTTAGCAAATTAATGGGAAATATGTCATGGTTTTTGTGAAAAAGACCATTGGGTTGTCATGATTCAGTTTGTGTTTGGACATCTACGGCTTTCATTAAAAACGTGTTTATTATCATGAATAAATATTACCATGTTTTCCAAGTTGTGTTGACTATTTTTAAACTCAGAAATAATTTCTTCTCTGTTTGCCTCACAGAAAACATTACTAAGATAAGTGTTTTCTTACAAAAATCTTTGTATTGCTTACACACTGCTGACAGTTCTCACTTGATAGAAACAATGATATTTTATGATCTTTTCACCTCTTGGTGAATGCTGGGAAAGAATTTAGAGAATAGATTTGGGGAGCTTGGACACAACTTTTCAGAAAAGAGAGAGGGAAAGTGGGAGAAGGAGAAAGAAAAGAATGGAAAAAAGGAGGAAGTGAGAGAGAAAAAAAGGAAGAAAAACTTCTCAATTTTGAATTAATGACTTTTTGCATCCAAACAGTGTTTTAAATAGAGATGTGTGCCAGTTTTTTAAAAGAAGAGAAAAGGAATTTAAATAAATCTCTTTGAATCATGAATCTATTATTCTTAGAGAATAAAATTAATAATATCTAGGAAGACATCATAAATTTAATTCTTGATCCAAGTCTTGATCAAATCGTGTCCCAGAAACAAATAAAAATAAAACCTATACTGAAATATTTATGGTTCTATACTATCTAATCAGTAATGATCTTGGTAGGAAGACTATGTGAAGTAAGATCATCTCTCATCTGTATATAGCCCAAGATAAGAATCCAGCAAAGAGGACATCATATAATTTCCTCATACATAGCCTAAAGAAAAATGTTTCCAATGGCTAAATAGAAGAATTAGCATTGCTTTACAAGTCTCTGTGGCCACATATGGCCATGGGCACCAAATAAATTAAACAGTTAAAAAACATATTCTAACAATTTCACTTTCCATAAAAAGGTTTTGATGTTTTGTAAAATTTGATGTTGTTTGGTATGATTACATTTTCACTAGTTTTATATTTCCTTATGGTTTGCAGGATGTTATTTCTGAGTTCAAAAAAAGTTTCAAATATATTCTGTGAATGTTCATGTGAAAGCAATATTTTCTAATGGAATGCTCTAATTTGAAGTACTGTCTCAATTTTGGAGAGTTGATTGACTATCTAGTTAAAACATTTCTATCTCCCCTGAAAATAGTCAACTTTATTCTCAGAGCTGCCTTCCTCTGCACTACAAGGGATCTTCTTATCAGTTACTGTGGCTCCTATTTCCATGGCCTATCCTATTACTAGTTATGGCCTCTTCTCCAAGGAGGTAAAGCTGTGCTGAAAGTCTTAAAAGGGGATCTAACTAACTGGTGCCTTGGGAATTGGCTTCCTCTGTTCCTCAGGCAGGTTAGAAACTAGTGAACATCAATCAAGCAGTGAAAGAAATTAGTCATTTCTTCTTTCAACAAATGGTGTCTACTATGTGTCAGGCAACATAATGGGTATTAAACACGTGGCCAATTCTATGAATTACTAACATACAACTATTGTCAAGTTTGGAATACTTTCAAACATTTGGACAGATTTAGACCACTTTCTATGCTATACTCTGTAGCAAATCATTGCACAATTCCTTGTTTTGTCTATTTTACATGTCTCAAAACAGTAAACACAAATCAACATTTCTTGAGTTCAAAAAAATGTTAGTTGAATTCTATTGAGCCAGTTCACCAGTTAAGGTATTTGGCAGCCATCTTTCCAAATAATAAATACAGCCCTATCCGAAGTCATGCTACAGTATGCCAATTCAAATTTCATGGAATATGAAATTTCCAGCATAAATCTCATCTGATCCAGCCCCATAAGTGTTTCCTTAACCCTTTGCCACAACTTCAACATGTAATTGTGAAGTCTGCCATTGAACACTGCCATGGGTCTGAATTCTAAAACAGCTGGCTACATTTTGGACTATTTGAGATATCTTTTTATATTGATTTATTGCTCCATTTTTTTCTTTTTATGGTCATACAGTCTTCATCACCTGAATTGCTCTCAAATATTTAAAGATAGCTTTCATGTCTTCCATGAGTTATTTTCTCCTCAAAGCAAAAAATCCCACTTGCAATACAAAATAGTTCAGTCTTTTCACAATTCTAATCACTGTTCTCCAAATTTGCTCCCAAGCCTAAGTTTCTTAGAAAGTTTAATGTCTAGGATTGACCACAATAAACATTTACGTATAGTTCATCATTGCCTAATAGAGTTCCACTATCAACTTCCTCATTACACAAACTATATTTATTTTAATATAACTTGCAATACTATTACATTCTTTGTTGGCCATAGCATACTGATAATTCAGATTGAGATGTACTTTCTACTAAAACTTTAAAAATTCTACATGCACTATTGTTAAGCAAATTCTGTCTTTCTACTGCCCTTGATCATTTGAGTTTTACTGTATATTCAAGATATTAAACACTATTAAATTCTACCTCATTAGGTACAGCACTAAAGCCTATGGAGACCTATCTATCCACCTCAGAGTAATGAAATCAACAAAGGTGATAAACTTCTATCTTCATCCAGTCACTAACAAAAATACCAGCAGAATCAAGTTGAGGATAAATCTCCGGAATAATAGTAATAGAGATAGTGTGTAAAGTACTGACAAAAGCAAGAGGTGATAATTACTAAGCCCTTTTATATTCCAGGTTCTGTATCGCACCCCATAACAAACTCCTACATACCACTCTCAAAATATCTTTAATATTTGTTGATGTGCTTATTCACTAATTCATTGTTTAAAAGATTATTATTAAGCATCTATTATGTATGTTACTGATCTAGTTGTCAATGATAGAAAAGTGAATAAAATGTGGTCCCTGTTCTCACATTACTAGCAGTCAACTGATTACTCTTCCTCTCTTCTACACACACAGCATAAAAGACGCTATCAGATATATTTGCAGGATATATTTTTTTCCATGTGAAATATTTGCCTGACATCATAGTCATCCTTAGTAAGAAAACTTGGATAATTACCCTAAACTTTCCATTTGGGAACTTCTGGGTTCCTGGTGCATTGTATTAAATGTTAGAAGATGTAGAAAAATCATTCTCACACCAATCACCTATCATAATTAAGATGTGGATTTAGGCCAGTGAAGTGTGGTCTTAAAGTGGGATTCCTTGTATGAAAAAGTAATACATACATAAGATAAAACAAAATATTTTAAAGTGAAAAGTAGATATCTCTCTTACCACAGATTCTAATCCCTTAGTCTTTTTCCCCAGAGACATTGACTATTACCAATTTGTATATAAATCTCTACAAATATGTCATTCATGTGTAAATGTGTAAAGGTGTATTTTCTGTGTATGTATGTGGGGGGCATTATATATATATTCATATATATATATATACACACACACACATATATATTCTTTTTTAAAATTTATCTGGAAATGTTCCATGTGAGGACACTATATGTCAGTTCTAAGGACAAAATAGAAAAAAATAAAAATAGGTTTCAAATTTCTCCTTACATTCAAGGCTATTCTAATCAAAATTTCCACACTATTTGTTTATACACTTTAGGTGAGTAAGGGTCAGGAAAAGCCAAGATTATTTTGAATTGAAAGAATAAGCAGCAAATACTTTGTCTACCATATTTCATTATTTACTATAAAGCTATTGTAATCAAAAGAGTATTACATCAATTCAGAGACAGACCAGTGTAGGACAATGGTGAACCCATAAACAGATCTATGAAGAAAGAGGAACATGGCATATAAAGGGAAATACAAATCAAGAGAAAAGAAAGATGCCTCAGCTAACAATGGCTATTCCTACCCATAGAGAAGATATACCTATATCATACTACACACAAAAATCAATCCCAGACAAATTAAAAATATAAACATAAAAGCACATTTTAAATGTTTCAGAACGCATAGGAAAACATTGTCATGTCCTTGAAGTAGGGAAGAATTTATTAACAAGACATAAAACAACATAAACAATAAAGAAAAAGAATAACAAATTAAAATTAAAATGTTAAAACATCAGGTAACAAGATTTTTAAAAAACTGATGATAAGCACATATTGAAAGTAAGTATTTGCAACACATATAAGCAATGAAAGATTAATTAATATGAGTGGATAGAAAATTCCTGTAGTTTAAATAAGGAAAGGACAAATTCCCAAGGAAAATAGAGCTGATTAAACACTGGGCATAAAAGACATGTGTGTTTTTTTGCCTGTTGCTAATTTTCACAAAATGTAAGGAGAGGACTGAAAATATATAAACTTATCAGAACAAAAGAAATAGAAAAGAGATAGCAGGTAAGAAATTCTAATAAGTTTTTGAGAGACAGAAATTAGATAAACTGAAAACATTAAGAATATAATACAACCTATGAAATAACAATGTAAGTCAGAATTAGAAAAGTTAAGAGATGCTTTAATATAACTCAAGAAAGAATTATAAATAAAAGAAAAAATAATTTTAAAAATCAAGACTAAATTAAAAGAAATGCAGACCAAAGAATGCTTTAAGAGACATAGAAAATATTCAAAAGAAATAGGAATAAATAGCAAACAGTAGAAAAAAATCTAAAAAGTTTCAAAACGGAAGGAATGGAGGATGTGAGCTGAGAGGGAGAGGAAGGGAGAAATAAAAAAAATCAAGCATAAGTGATATGAAGATAGAAAAAGGAGATTCAATATACATGTATATGAAACCTTCAAAAAAGAAAACCAAAACAAGGAGACACAACAAATACAATGAAAGCTATATTCAAAGACACTTTTACAATACAACAGAAAAAGATTTGATGTCACATTTTCAAAAGGCACACTGAATATCTGCAATAACTGATCAAAAATGACCAACATCAAGACATATGTTAATATAAGATTATTGACTATCAAAGAAATAATACAAGCATTCACATCTAGCTAAAATCACCAAATCTCTTAAAATGAAGACTCTTTTGTTATATAATTAGATCATCATCAGACTTCAGAAACAATGCTTTATGCCAGTAAAAATTAAAGTAACATACGAAAGATAAGAAGTTAGAATGTAAGTAAGTTATTTTTATATTCTGTCATAAACTAACTTTCCTACAAGTACAAAGGGCGTGGACAAACTGTTACTGGCATTCAAGAACTTAGGGAATACTGTTACCATGAACACCTCCTGAGAAGTTCACCAGAAAAAGACTTGTAAACAAACAGAAGGGTGACATGGACATAAGGACTGATAATGGGTACTAAATACCAGAGAGCTAAGACTAAATGAGGGCTATACGGTGGAGTACAGGGTAAGCTGGTTGCATGCTCTGACAATGAAGACATAGTACAGCTATAAGAAATATGAAGATAATAGAAAAATCATGGGTAAAATTTTCATTATTTTCAATAATCATATTTACAGTGGTAGCAGTGCTCTTGCTACTCTGAAACTGCTTTCTGTGTAACAGTACAGCAGAGGGATATTGTGATATGCTAACTCTATCAACTGCACTGTCTTTGAGAACCAGCACTCTTAATGTGGAAGAAAGGATATTCTGAATCAGAGTAGAAGAGGTTAAGTAAAAACCCACCTTGTGGTTTCGATTTTAAAGTGCAACTGTCAGAATGAACACTTTAAAAAAATGTTATGCAAACTATGATCAGACTGGTAGCAATGAGCATCCCTAAGGACCAGATTGTGGTCTTAAAAGAACATTTCCTACTTTAAAAAATTCACCACGCACACAAACACACATAGAAAGAGAGGTCTGGGGAACAAACTGTAGAAGGTGAACCTGGAATATCTTGTCAAAGACTTCTAGGAATATATCTAAAGGACATCGGAACCAATACAAAGATGATCTCACTATCTAAAGATAAGACAATTTGAACATCAATAAGGATAATTTCAATTAATTGAAAACAAATCTAGTTTAAATTCTAAAGTGAATAATAATTAAAAAGAAAACATCTACCACCTATGGCAGATACCTGGAATATAATTCATTGTTTTGAAAACTCATTAAGTAAAAAGAACAGTTAAATATTTTGTCCTGCCATTCCTCCACCAACTGTACAGCAAGGTAGCCAAATGGTAGATGAGAATTCACTCTTCGTAGAAGTATTTCAGCTAATAAAAGAAGGAATTATTGTATTAGAATTTCAGTTGTCACTTGTTTTATTGCTTCCAATGAATCAGTGGATCTAGGTATTAAGCATCACAAAATTAGAAATAATGAGTCATCATGTGCCTCCTGGATAGGTATACACAAGATTACCTCTGAAAAGGCTTGCAGTCAAAACCAAACCTGTATATGATGAAGTCTCTAGGTTCAAAGGTCAGAAAATATATAGGTTCAGGAAGTACATCAAATAAGCATGCTAAATTATACCATGGCTATGAAATCAAAAAAATTCACACTATTTAAAATTTTCCCAATTAAATTTTCTTATTTCCTCAGTAAAAAAATTTAAAAAAAAAAAAAAAAAGAGAGAGAGAGAAAATACGTAGATTTTTTAAAACTTGCAAATAGTTTTAAAACAATTTCTGCTTCAGGAAGTACGACTCGGTGATAAAATTATAAAGGACAGTAAGATGCGGTAATCTAAAATAGTATTGATTGATAACAAAGGAAATAAGCTGTGATTGAGATGGTCCATGTGGAGGGATTTTTTTTTGCAGTGGCTTGCAAAGTACTATTTCTTAATCTGGGTGTTTTTTACCTGAGCATTTTCCTTATGATGATGTTTTAAACCAAACATTTATTTCATGATGTTTTTCTGTACCTGGATTATATTTTACAATAAAATAAATAGGATTGTAATAAAATAAATAATACATGAAAATGTTTCAGACTTAAAGAACATGAGTTTATTAATTGAAAGGGCCTACCAACTGCCCAGTATAATGGATGGAAAAACCCCCTGTGAAAGCACACCATCACAAAATGTC
>NW_016804734.1:469119-493560 GCF_001698545.2 Rhinopithecus bieti | reverse complement strand
TTTTTTTTTTTTTTTTTTTGGTTGCTTAGAAAGTTCTAATTTAAGTTTTTTGCATCATTTCTTCATCCATTGTCCAAGATTGCTACTGCATCTGTGGTTTTCTGGTCATCATTTTTTGAGACTGGCTCTTGGAGCTTATACTCTGCTATATGAATTATTTATCTACATTTTTTCTCTAATTCTTAAAGGGCCTAGGAACAAGAAAAAAATGTTAAAATGCAATAAAAGCTCCACATTAGAGTTGAATATTTAACAGAAACTATTTTTGTTCAGATTCCTCTGAAGGCTTTTAGCAAAGATAAATGAGCTTATGCCATAAAGCTATGCATGTTTTGAAAAGCGATAAAAGGTTAATTGGGTACCATGTAAGCAAGAGTGTATATGAAGAAACCCTTTAGTTGGTGGTCAAGTATATTTAACAAATGTTCATATCTTATGTCTATATTAAGTTGCCGTTCTACACGAATACTACACAGTGTATTTAGAAACAAAACAAAAGAGCTTAGCAATGTGTGAACAGTTTTCAATAAAAAATTTGAGGGGAGTTGGGTGAAGGATGAGTTACAAGGAGAGAACTGAGCTGTCTAGCAGACGTGAAAAGATGTGTTGAAGAAGATGATCTGTAAGTAGTTTTGCTTCTGGCAAACAAAAGCTGCCTTCAATAATAAGCACATATGTTCGTTTCAAGTACTATAAAACCATGGAAAAGATTAAGGGCCCTAGTAATTAGGGCTGAAGCTGAAAGAATTATTATTTGCAGAAAAAAACCTTAGGAGGGAAGAAGGAGTCCTGAAGATAATATTGGCAGCAAGTAAATCTTGACAGCGTCCTCTGGCATTTTCCACAGTCCGAATCCCATGTTAAACTACATTTTCTTCTCATCAAAAAAACAAGAAATATAAAACTGTAGATTTATATACATGTAGCATGTAAGTAACTATGCTCTCCTACCAGGAAATATACCCTTTGTTCTTTGCTATGTAGACCAGCAGTACAGTAAAGCGGAGTGGTGATTTGAGGCTCCTGAGATTTTTTAATTTGTTATGAGAATTCAGCCTTAAAGATCTTGGCCAAATCAAATAATCATACATTTGTATATCAGATAAGAAGATCTATCAAGTTGCATTTGCCCAACTAAGTTGACTTAATTACAAAGGCAACCTTCCACCTAGTTTTGTCTACACTAGTCTCTATGCAAAAATAACATTTCACTGCAAATCCAGTGTTTCCTGTTTTCCTTCGTCAATTCTGCTCTCCACAGCCCCCAACCTTTCTTTTCTTACTTACAGACTTCCTGTCCTTTCTCTTTGTGTTCACCACCTTGCCTTTCTTAAGGGGTAGCCTTTAGCTTTACTCCTGAGTGTTGTTTTCATCACTGTTCTCTGTGGCAATATACTCACGAAAATTTTTTGTGGTAAAATCTCTCTCAATGAGACTAGATTTGAGGAATTTCCTTCCCATGTGCCCCATATCCGTTTCATAAGGATTCTTCTCTTCATTAATTCTCACTGCCATTTCATACTGTGAAACCCTCATCCACTCTTACCTAGATGTTAAAATAGCCTCCTACCAGGTCTCAAAAAGTACTGTATGACCCAGCTGCTGTTTGCATTCAATTTCTTATTCTCTTCCTATGTAGCCTGGACTCCAACCACAAAGAAACTGCCTGGAGTTCCTCAAACACATTGTGATCTTGATCTTCCTGTTCTGAGTCTTTGCATGGATTTCTCTATTTTCCCTCTCTTTCCTTGGCCAACTCACAGTAACCCCTCAGGACAGGACTCGGTTAAGATGACACCTCTGCTTAGGTAGGCCTCTCTGCTTGGTGACTCCTAGGCTAGGTAAAATCTTGACTCTCTTTTTTTCTGCCACAATATAAATCACATTTTATTTTAATTATCTGCTTCTCAGTACCCCCTCAAGGCTACAAACTCCTTGAAGTCAGAAACTATCTCATTTGCTGTTATTCTCCTTATGCCCACTGCTCAGTTCATATTTGGGGAAAAAAGGGGCATGTACAGTTTCTAAAATATCTTGACTTTGCTACCCCGTGATTTTCTCATACTATTCTTTTTGCCTAAATTTTATCCTTTCCAATTTATTCTCTCCCCAGTCCTATGTGCACGTGTTGGTCTATTAAATCCTACTTATTTTTCCAGACAGATTCAGGTGTTGTCTCTTCTATGAGAATTCCCTCATGATACCCACTAGAACTGATCTGAATTCCCACTCTTCTGTATCCTGATCATGTAGCATGAATCACACACTGCTTTGTAATATGCTCAGTCTCTGTTTTTACTCCCACACTAGATGGATTGAAAAGTAGAAATGATGTTTTAAAATCTTTGTATTCCTCATGTTATCTATCACAGTGTTTTGCAGAGCTGGTGCTTAATATATACTGAATGAATTATTGTGAAATAATTTCTCAAAGCAATAAACTTCTCCGTGTTTTATCTAGAAAATGTTCAGTCACAGCACGTTTTCCCCCTTGTGAATCTCTTCATCTTTCCTGTTCCAACAAGGAAGTATATGATCTATTTCTACATGTTTCCCTTACAGCACTGCAGCAGAAATCTTTCTGAAGATGTGGTGGGAGCAGTAGAGATATATGAATAATTCTGCTTGGTATAGGTGAAATTGGAATTGGAATTCACATCTCTTCTACTGCTGTTTCAAAGACCCAGAGATCTCCAGGAGGAAGTCTTTTCTCCTCTACCTAATAGCAATGTGGAGATACATGTCATCTTTTATATTATTTTCTGTCATCACCAACATGACCAAAACCCAGCCTCCCATCCTTAGAGACCTTAGCTCAAGTAAGCCATTATTTGTGAAGTCTTCTCTACTTTCTCTAAGCTGAAAACACTCACTTCCAGCTCTGCATACACATAGTACTATATCTATATCTCTATGACAGTCAACTCTCTCAGCCTTATGTTTCAGTAAACATTGATGCCCAAGTCTTATTCCCCTTCTAGAGTATAAGTTCTCAGAGGGCAAAATTTGTTCCTGGTTTCTCTATTTCCTTTTACCCATAGAAAAGTACATCCTTTTCTATGTACATATGTGTTTTCTCACTTACATATATGTTAAATGGTATACAACATATACATAAAGAATATGTTGTCTGGGTGCTGTGACTCTTGCCTGTAACCCCAGTGCTTTGGGAGGCTGAGGAGGGAGGATTGCTTGAGGTCAGGGGTTCAAGACTAGCCTGGGTAATCTAAAAAGACCCTTCAACAAACAAAAATTTTTTAATTAGCTGGGTACAGTGATGTGCGCCTGTAGTTCAATCCTAGCTCTTTGAGGCAACAGGATTGCTTGAACCCAGGAGTCTGATGTTACTGTGAGCTATAATCAGGCCACTGCATGCCAACTTGGGCAGCAGAATGAGACCTTGTCTCTAAAGGCAAAAAGAGAGAATATGTATACGAATATGATATATACACATAGTACCCCTATTTATATCTTTGGAGTGGAACTAGTATCTATATTAAGCCAGTCTGTTCCACTGTAAAAGTGATAACATGAGATTGATTGATTGATGCTATTAGAAACTAGGTTATTGTACCAACTTATTTTAGTACCATTATCCTCCCTCCTAAAATGTAACAAAAGGCTCAAATAGAATTTTGGCTCTATGTTTTAGACAACGCTTCTTCCCAAAGACTCCCCTGATTCCCCAAGATTTTATATAGTTTTCATCATAATTCCAGAGCCATAATTACAGCATAGTGTAGCTACTCACTCATTTGACTGCTTTATCTTTGAATTCCTTGAGGGCATGGACTACATCATAATATTTTTCTGTGTTTACACTACTTAGGAAGACAGCTATGGTAGACAGAATAATTCCACCACTGCCCTTCAAAGATGTCCACATTCTAAATCCTGGAACCTGTGCATATATTATCTAACATGGAAAAAGTGACTTCAGATGTCATTGTTAAGAATACTGAAATGGAGAAACTACCCTGGATTATCCAGATGGGCCCTAAATGTAATCACAAGGAGTCTTATAAGTGAAAGAGAGGAAAGAGAGTTAGAGTTGAAGAAGGATATATAACTACAGAAGCCCAGGTTGGAAGAATGTGTTGCTAGTTTTAAAAATGGAAGGGGGCTGGGCGCGGTGGATCATGCCTGTAATCTCAGCACTTTGGGAGGCCAAGGTGGGTGGATCATGAGGTCAGGAGTTCAAGACTAACCTGGTCAACAATGCTGAAACCCCGTTTCTACTAATGATACAAAAAATTAGCTGGGCATGGTGGCGCGCACCTGTAATCCCGACTACTCGGGAGGCTGAGGCAGGAGAATCACTTGAACGCGGGAGGCAGAGGTTGCAGTGAGTCGAGATTGTGCCATTTTACTCCAGGCTGGGTGACAGGGCAAGATTTTGTCTCTAAATAAATAAATAAATAAATAAGATGGAAGAGGGCTACAAGCCAATGAATGTGAGTAACACCTAGACAGTGGAAAAGGCAAGAAAATGGAGTTCTCTCTTGAGCCTCTAGAAGGAAAGCAGCTCTGCCAGCACCTTGATTTTAACCAGTGAGATTCATTTTGGACTTCTGACCTCCAGAAATGTAAGATAATAAATGTGTTGTTTTAAGTTCGTGGTAATATACCAGCAATAGGAAACTGACACAACCATCAACACATGGCATGTGCTCCGCAAATATCTGTCCAATTAAAGAACCATTAGATATTCAGCCTGAAAAATATCTGATAGAATTAATGGTTGCATTTAACTATTGAGGGTGATCCTGAGGGAGAAGTACAGATAAAGAAAAATTACATATTTCCTACGTGAAGGTGGGCCTGAAAAAAAAAGTGTAGGAAACACACACACACACAGAGATAGAGAGGATGAAAGAGAGAGAAAGAGAAAGACAGCAACTCCAATTTTCTGGCTTAGATAATAGGAATGGATTTTTCTGGAATGGATAATAGGAAATATATAAAGAATATACTTACATGCTCCTAATTTTGGACGCGTTTGATAATAGGGTCCGTATGGAAAAACTGAGTAGAGACAATGTGTAGGAGACAATAAAAATTTTGACTCAGGAAATTAGGGGATATATAATGTAACCCAGTAGCATTGATATATGAGGTTAGAATAGAAAATAGCTGGAGATAAGACTAGAAAGGCAGTGTGATGTTTCCTAAATGCCAAGGGAAACCAAACCCAATGCTTCAGAAAGAGGTTGAGAGGAAAATTGAAGGCATTTGAGCTGGAAAAAATGTAATCAAGCTGATGCTTTAAGATTAATCTGGCAACCTTAAATATAATGGATTGGTAAAAAGGAGGACAAAGCCAGAAATACCATTTAGACTTTAGTGATCACTTTCAAAGACTATCTCATTTGATCCTCACAGCAATCTCGTGAGGCAGGTAAGACAAAACATTATCAAAGCCTATTTTTGTATCATTGTAATTCCACTTGTAGCATATTGATGACTAGTTCAATCTACATTTAAAGTATTACATACAATTTGTAATGGACTTAACTTTTTACTGTTCTAATCAGCGTATTAAGATGCTTGGTCAACTTTCTTGCCTCTAGTGTTCAGGGATCATTTATTAAAAGAAAATCAGGAGAAATGAAGAAAATAAATGGAATTTATTTATACAAATAATTCAGTCCTTACATAACCAAACTGTCCTGAGAAGGGAAAAGGAATATTTTATTATTTTTAAATGAAATAAAACATTGTTTCTGTAAATTGAGTTTGATCAGATACTTTCATCAGAAATAATCATTGTTATGATGGAGCCACATTTGTCCAAACTTATTAACCAATAAAAGGCATTTGGATAAACCACTGCCAACCTTCTGCAGAAGCTCTCTCACAAAGAACTTGTGAGATTTCAATATTGAATCTAATATTAATCTGAAAAGCCTTTAAAATCACAGAGCTTAAAAATCATATACCATGATGAAAGAGTCCCTGGGGCTAAATTTAGGGGCCAGCAAATCACCAGGAATGATTTGGTCAGAACAAGAGAAAGATAACTGGGAGAATAATCAGGTAAATCAGGTTAGGAGCTCAAGATTTCTCACCATTATTCACCATACTATTCCCAATGTAATTCTCTCCCTTTGATTTATGGGAGGCTGCTCTGAAGCATTTATGTGAATAATTCAGCACCTAGAGACAGGAGATACAATGTAGGTCTATCTTCATATAGATTAAAACTGGTTCTACAGCTGATTTCACTGATTTCAAGCTCATCTTGGGGTTCACTTTTGACTTAGTATTTGGTTTTCTAAATCATTAATCCAGGTAAGAACACTATTATTTTAGGCATGTTTATTACTGGCAATGTATTTTTTCAAAATATAAATATTAGCCATTATTTAGGGGATCTCAGTAGTTCAGTAATCCAGAAATGGCCAATATGAACTAAAACCTTATTGCTAAAAGCATGATTTGTGGACCAGCAGTGTCAGCAAACTGAAAGCTTGTTGGAGAAGAAGAATGTAGAGACCTCCCATGAACCTACTAAATCAGAATCTGCATTTTCACAAGATCCCCAGATGCACATTGCAACTTGAGAAGCTTGGATCTGAATTACAAACACTTCAGAAATTGCTTTAATTTTACTTCCTCAAAACTCTCCCAGCCAACATTTCTATGACATCATAAGAGCTCCAAGCTTCTCCAAATTTCTTATTTATTTTCTCTCTTCAATCAGTTTTCACTATCCTAAATAGCCAATCATTTGAAGGGTTTTCAGGCTCCTCATGCTGGAGCACAGTGATTGAATACATGTGAGGCCTTATTCTTCTCACAAAACAAACTTCTTGCTTGACTATACACATGCCACATTGCCTTTATTCCAGCTTAGTTTGACTTTGTTTAAATTTGTACAAATCTTAAAAAGGAAGGCAGAGGGTGCACAGTTGACAGAAAGAATGAGTTGGGATGAGTGAAATGCATTACAGCTCAGTATTCATTTCTCTCTGGTTCCACCTCATGGGTAATAATTTCAATTACTGTGTGTATGATTTTAACCAATTTATGTTAACTAGAGATTCATTCATGGAAAACAGATAAACTATGGAATTTAATAAATCACTTTCAATTTTACTTTCTGAATTTTCTTACTCAGAGATGACTTTGGTATAGCATTTCCTTACAAGTAGAGCAGAGAAGCAGAAATCTCTTCTGTAGCGATGTCTCTTGAAAAAAAAAAAAAAAAAAAAAGCCATCAGTTTGCTCTTCAGGGAGTGTAGGAAAGTTGGAGCTGGCATGGAAGCTCCCTGAGGCCATCCCGCCCTGTCTACCTAGATTGTTCACTTGTCCTGATCCTGTTTGTGGCCTCCCACATCCACATCATTGACCTCTCCATCACCAGGTTACTCATTGAAATCATTCATGTCATCCATGTCCTGCATGTGCTCATCCTCCGTTCTTTATCCTCTTCTTCATACTCCTCCCCTTCATCTTCATAGTGTTTTGATCCTGGCTTAGGCAACAGGTTGTTGTCTTTCTCTGTGAGTCTCCCAACTTTCCTACTGCTGCAGCTCTGTCTCCTCCACACAGGGTCAATATAGATTTAAATCACAATGTATCAGTCACTTCTGGGGCAGGAGTGAGGGGAACAAGGTGGACATGGCTTCTAGATTGCTGATTGAACTTGGCCAAGTCACTTAACCTCACCAAACCTGAGTTTCCTCATAGTGCCAGGAGGCAGCAGCTTGCAGTAATATCTTAGGCTATGGAGTATGCATGGTAGCAGGATGATAATAGGAATGAGTTGTTTTCAGTTTCCTGCAAGGATATTCACTCTCAGACTAGATGTTAGGCATAAGGGAACAGGTGAGTATATAGAGAGAGATTTCGGGAACTTCAGTTCCAGTCTTGGCTTTACTATCATTTGCAACCCTTTGCTATCCACATTTTTAGATGATCATTTAGCTTATCTAAACCTCTATCTCCTAGGTGAGAAGGGAATCTTCACTTATATTCAATGTCTAACATGTATCACATACTGACATGGTTAGGCTTTGTGTCCCTACCAAAATCTCACCTTGAATTATAATTCCCATAATCCCCATGTGTCAAAGGAAAGACCGGGTGGAGGTAACTGAACCCTGGGGGTTGTTTCCCCCATGCTGTTCTTGTGATAGTGAGAGAGTTCTCACCAGGTCTAATGGTTTTATAAAGGGCTCTTCCCTACTTGGCTCAGCACTTCTCCTTTCTGCCGCCTTGTGAAGAAGGTGCCTTGCTTCCTCTTTGCCTTCTGCCATGATTGTAAGTTTCCTGAGGCCTACCCAGTCGTGCTGAACTGTGAGTCAATTAAACCTCTTTCCTTTGTAATTTACCCAGTCTCAGGCAGTTGTTTATAGCAGTATGAAAATGAACTAATATACATACCTTTACATGCTTATATCAGACATTCTTCCCAACAATTCTATAGGGCTAACATTTAGTTTTTAATAATGAGAAAATTGGTGCTTATAAAGGTTAAAAAAAAGTTTCCTAAGACCTCATAACCTGCAAGTAGTTGAGCAAGAATGCAAAGTCAGGTCTGTCTGACTCCAAAGTACTTTTACTTGTTTTTCCTCCAGACTAATGCAGTCTGCTGCGTACTGAATGTTGTAAAGTTCCAAGGAATAAATGAATGTAAAATAACTGTCGATAAAAGCAAAACACTTGTTTTAGTCCCTTTGTGCTGTTATAACACTTCTAGCATGTGTCCTCAAGAGACACAGTCTGAGCCAAACCTGAGCCTGCTTGAACCATGGCTGAGACAGCCAATGAGTGTTGCTGTGGCATGCAGGGAGAAGAGACCTGAGATGGCCCAGGGCAGTGAGTGCTAAGATTTTAAGGTAGCCTGAGGTACACCTCCTTTAAAATTGTTCTGCTCTCAAGGCCCTACCAGTCTGGGCCTGTGATGGGAGTGGAAGTCTCAAATATCTCTGAATATTTGGGGTCATTTTTTCATTTTCCTGATGAATAGCATCTGACCTCCCTCTATCCATACTAATCTATTTATTAAATGCTTGCTCGGCCACACCCTTGGTTTTCTCTACCAAACAGCTTTTTAATTTTTCAAATGTCAAGGCTGAGAATTTTCCAAATCTTTACCTTCAGCTGTCTGTTTGATTATAAATTCTGTCTTTAATTTGATTCTCTCCTCTCTCATTTTACTATAAGCAGTAAAAAGAAGCCACATAGCACCCTGAACACTTTGCTTACGGATTTCTTCTGCAAATATCCTAGTTCACTACTTTTACCTTCTGCCTTCCACAAAGCTGTAAGACAGGCATGGACAAAATTCAGCCAAGTTCTTGTCACTTTGTAACAAGAATTACCTTTCCTCCAGTTTCCAAGATAGTTCTCATTTCCATCTAAGACCTCATCAGAATGGCCTTTATTATTCATATTACTATCAGCATCTTGTTTACAACTACTTAGATAATTGTTTGGAAGATTTAGACTTTCTCTACATCTCTCCTCTTCTTCTAAGCCCTCACCAGAATCACCCTTAATGCTCCATTTACAGTAATCTAGGCTTTTTCTAGCATGCACTTCCAAACTCTTCCAGCCTCTGGAAATGTGCTTCCACATTTTCAGGTATTTGTTATAGCAACACCTTCTTCTCTGGCATTCTTCTTCTTCTTCTTTTGAGAAGAAGTCTCACTCTGTGGCCCAGGCTAGAGTGCAGTGGCATGATCTCAGCTTACTGCAACCTCTGCCTCCTGGGTTCAGGTGATTCTCCTACCTCAGCCTCCCAAGTAGCTGGGATTACAGGCACATGCCACCACGTCAGGCTAAATTTTCTATATTCAGTAGAGACAGGGTTTTGCCACGTTGGCCAAGCTGGTCTCAAATTCCTGACCTCAGGTGATCTGCCCACCTTGGCCTCCCGAAGTGCTGGGATTACAGGCCTGAGCCACCGCATGCAGCTTTGGTATTAATGTTTGTCTTAGTCAAAAGCAATTGCTATGTTTGTGCTGTTATGATAAAATACCACAGACTGGGTAATTTATAAAGAATAAAAATGTATTTCGCAGAGTTCTGGAGGAACAGGAAGTCCAAGATCAAGGCACTGACAGATTAGTGTCTGATAAGGGCCTGTTTCTCACAGATGGCACTATCTAGGTGTCCTCACATGGAAGAAAGGATGGAAGGGGAAAAAGAGGCACAAACACATATTCTCCAATGGTGAAAGAGCAGAAGAGAGGAAACTCACTCCCTCCAGACCTTTTATAAGGATTTAGTCCATTCATGATGGCTGAGCTTTCATGAGTTAATCACTTTCCAAAAGAATTTACCTCTTAATACCGCCACAATGGGTATTAAGTTTCAATGCATGAATGCAGGAGACATTCAGGTCACAGCAGGACTGGTTGCAATATTTTAATTAATGTCTATTTTTACAGAATTACATAATCAAAAAGTCACAGATTTCTGTAAATGACCCGAAGATGCTCATAGTCTGGTTGTGACAACTCTTCATGAAACAGAAAATAAATAAACCTTATTGTGTATGTTCAATCCAATGACTTAAACATGTGATAACACTGGCTTGGATTTTATTGGAGATGCAAAGAGGAAGAAAATGGGCTCCTTCTCTCAAGAAAGTGCATCTTGATGAAGTTGATAGGTAAAGACCTTGCTGTAAAACAAGACAGAATGAAATGGGTGTTAAATACTGGTACAAGCAGCATATTGAGGAAATACAAAGAACAAAACCCTGAATTCTGACAGAGGGTATCAAGGAAGAGTGTACAGAGTATATATCTTTTATGAGTCTTAATAGATGGGCAGAGAATGTGAGAATGTATTCCTGGTTGAGAAAAAAAAAATGGCAGGTAAAGGCATAGAAGCTTGAAGGTGCACATGTGAAAAACTGTGGAGTGGCGGTGGTTACATCTGGGAAGGAAAAGTTCCTGGAAAGAAAAAATGGAAAGACTTGCCAGTTTGACTATAACTATTTGGTATTACTGAGTTTTTCCCATCTGCATTTAATGCCCTTCTGATTTTTCTTCAATTTAAATGATGTCATATCTGAAGGAAAACAATGTGTTAGTTTGAGCAATGGGAAAAAAATGTTTCATTGTATCATGTGCTAATTGCAGGTACCAACAGTAAAACTGGAGGCTAGAAAGGCAGAAAGTTCCCCAGAACAGAAATATGCACATAGGAGATTTGAGCTGACCTTAAATTATAGATAACTGATAACCAGATAGAGAGGAGAGAAAATGGAAAGAGAACTAAAATGATTTGTCATGTCAATCGTGTCTTTTTGTCTGACCCAGTTTGCCTGAGTGGAATTGTGCAAACAATCCTGGAACATCTCTGCCACCATGAGTATATATTGCCTTGGTTAAGTTTAAAAATGCATGAAATGAAGCATGCTACAAAGAAATCGAGTGTTTTTCAGTTTGGTCTTTAAAGTTCCTCCTTAGCAACTTCTATCTTCTCTCCAAAAGCTTAGAACAAATTTAAGTTCATGGCACTTAAATTCACCTCTTTCTTTCCTTTACCTCTCACATTTCAGTGTGAACAGTGGAACTCCTAAGAGTAGAAACTCTGGATACTTATATTTGAATTTTTAAAACGATATTGTTATTGCATCATTAGTTTTTTACAAATACATACGTGCACTTAAATAAAAAAAAAAATAGTAAATTGGTTCCTAAGTGACTGCTTAAAGATCACACTGGAACAATAATGAAAGGATCCAAAATATAAACGAACATTGGTTAAGTCTATGTTAAATACTATAAGCAGAACCTAGTGTATTTTCATGTTTCATCAAAAATTAAGTCGATTATATCAATAGGCAGTACTTTTCACATTTACCTTTTAAATAATGTTTCACTCGTTCAGAAAATAATGAGAATTTTACTAGCTCTATTATTTTTAAGTCTCTGTTTTTCACCTCAATAATTGCATCTGTGAACCTGAATCCAAGTTTTTTAGGCCCTGGCACAGACCAATCCCTTTATTAGCAAGTGGGTCAGAATCTGCATATGGGCCTTACCATCTGCAAAAAGCAAACCATCTGGATGGAAAAGAAAGCTGACCTTAGAAAACCTGCTTTTCCTTTAAAGTTAGACATCCTAGAAATAACTTTCCTGTGTTACTGAGGTCCAGGTCTTCTCCTAGATGCCAGGAGGGATAGTGAGTATGGTTGTTCATTAGGAGAGCAACCCACACTCAGGTCCTGCTACTAAGCCAGGTGGAGAAAAGTTAGATACTCTGAGGATTTCCCAAATATGCCTACTCAAAATTGAGAGGCCAAAATGTAGTTAATGGAGTATAGAACATGCACACTCCTTGCCTAATGGTTCAAATGTGGACAACCAGTAAAAAACATCTTCCTCTCTCAACATTCCATTCTTCCAAGAATCTTTTTCAGATCTCTCAACAAACCAAACAGCATCACCCTCTGTCTTATCTCCACATCTAAGATTCATCCTCATGCATTATTTTACTCAATCCTGGCTCCTGAGACCTCAGCAAGGTCTGCAGCCCAAGTAAGTCAGATCTAATCAGAAAAACAGAATTCTCTCCAGGGATGTACTAGTCAGGGTTTTCTAGAGGGAGAGAACTAATAGGATATATGTATATATGACAGGGAATTCATCAGGGAGAATTGACTCATACAATCACAAGGTAAAGTCCCACAAAGTTGAGGAGCAAGGGAGTCAGTGGTGGATCAGTCTGATTGCCAACATCTCAAAAGCAGGAAAGCTGACAGTGCAGCCTTCAGTCTGTGGCTGAAGGCCCGAGAGCCCCTGGCAAACCTCTGGTGTAAGTCCAAAAGACTAAAAGCTGAAGAACTTGGAATCTGATGTTCAAAGGCTGGAAGCATCTGGCACAGGAGGAAGATGAGGGCCAGAAGACTCAGCAAGTCAAGTACTTCCACGTTCTTCTGCCTGCTTTATTCTAGCCATGCTGGCAGCTGAATTGATAGTTCCCACACAGATTGAGGGGGGTCTGCCTCTCCTAGTCCACTGACTCAAATGTTAATCTTCAACACCTCACAGACACACCCAGGAACAGTACTTTGTGTCCTTCAATCCAATCAAATTGACACTCAATATTAACCATCCCAAGGGAGTTCAAAAGATGACTTAATTACAAAGAACTAATTACAAAATTCTTGGAAGAGATGCAAAACCAGAAGCGGTGATGAGAAAATCCCTGTTTGCAACAACAGAAAGTCACTACCACCCCTGGGGTTTCAGGAATAAAAAAAGGAACATGGAATTACTACAATGCAGGAGCCAGGGATGGCCAGTAGAACTGGAACCACAGAGAGAAGTACTGATTGATAAGCTGGTTCTGCAAAAAGAAGCACAACCATAAATATCTCCCAAGTCAGACAGCAAGAAGGGAAAGAAAATTCTGACTTTTTGACGTCTCTACCTTCGATTATCCTGCCAATTTCATGCATAGGCTGAATAAAATAGAAACCACCAGAGCCAACTCCTTGTGATAGAGGGTAGAGCAGAAGTGTGAAGATGGATCTGACCAAACACTAAATAACTGACCTAGTCTTGTTTTTACCCAGGACTAGAGATCAGACACTTATTTCACATCCTTCCCCCACAGGTCCTTCAGAAAGACATCTGAGGACCACACACAAAAATACCCTAGAATAACAGCTTTTATGAGTCTATATCTTCTTGAGTGAGTAATATTTTTCTCCCCAAACATCAATTGAGATTTGCTGCAGAGCCTAACATGTGGCAGCTGCTGAAGAGTTCCTCCACCTAATGCTGCCAGCCAGGAACCACAATCTAATCACAGTTGTGGAGTCTACACCCTGACTTTAGAACTTAGCAAGAACTCTTATCCCACCAATGCATATGAAGTCCCTGATGCCATTGCATTTGTGCAATGGTTCCAGTTCTCCAAATCATATTGCATTTGGTCAGGATAACCATCTCTAGCTGCCACCATAAAGATACACAGGATTCTTAGTGGCCTAACATAATAGAGGCTTATTCCTCACTTGCACAGTCTAGTATGGGTCAGGATCTTCCCTCCACGTTGAAGCAAAACCATGTGGGTCACATGGCCTATGCAGTAGCTCAGCAATGTCTTTTCTCCTACACCTAAAGATTCATCCCCAATTATTGTCTTACCCAGTTTTGGCTCTATACCCAAAAATCTATAATAAAATAGTCATTTAGGCCATTTATCAACTTTGACAGGAGGCAAGATCAGTGATCAAGAAAACTGTGCAGTTCTGGCACCTCACCCAGAAGCAAGAATGGAATAAAAGAGCAGAGAAAGAGGACTGGAAACCCAGATTCACTGGCCCAAAGATTTGGAAATATCTGGCAGCATCATGGTCCAAACCTTGGTCAGTTAAGCCTATTGATTATCCCATACTTAGTCCTGCCACTTGGCCACTACCCCAACTACTCAATGGCCCTGTGCCCTGACCTATGACCACACTAGCTCCTATAGGGCTGAAGCGTGCCATACTAGCATGTACTGGTGCCATCTCTGCCACCTGTCACCATTATTGCCTACATATCCTGCCCAAACAATCACCATAATCATATCATTTGCTAAATTTGTGCCAAGTCTCCAGACATATACTCTCTCTGCAAGGAAGAGTTTTCAGACAAAGAAATCAAACAGCTGTGTCCTATAGTGAATAACACTATCATATAGTCAATCAGTGCCTGAGTTCTTGCTCTCACCAGAGAATTTACTGCTTATTCGAGATGAAGGGTGAGGTCAGTATATTGACAGAATCTTTGAGACACAAAGAAGCATCGTCAGAGGATCTCCCTCCATCTCAGGGCACCTGGTGTTTTTTGTTAAACAAACAACAGTTAAAATAAAAATATAAACACCAGAATGGTGAGCTCTTCCACTATCAACACAATAGCCTCCTGCATCTCTTTACCCCTAAGGAATTCTTCCTCAGATACCTTGTTGATCTCTGATCCCTTAAACCAGAACCACTAACTATTAAACTAGTTTGCTAGGGCATCTACAACCTATCCAGAAAACTAAGGAATAGATAATAATCTTCAGGATGCAGCAAGTCAGTAAAAGCATATAATGATGTCATTTGATCTGTGAAATGCCCAAGGTCACGTAATTCTTCATGTATAAATTATCTTGTAGTACTTCTTAAGAAAGGCTGAAATCAGTGACCGTATAGATGGTTGCTTACTCTCCTGACCCCTTGATTCCTTGTATTTTATTTCTGACTTGCTCCCTGATATAGACATCACTCTTTTCTTGCAGTGATTGTGTTCTTCATCTAGATGATGCACATTTTTTCCTTACACATGTAGATAAATCTGTTCCAGCATGTTATCAATGAGCTTTTCTGACTTCATGAAGCATCTGGCAATCTAATCTCCCAGTGAGTCTTTTTGCTTTTTTTCTCCTTTTGAAGTCAGTGTCTAGTTTTTGTCAAAGTTATACATTCACAGGCTTTAAAGACTCACATAGTACTAAAAGTCATATAAGGATAAACAGCAGTCAGGCACTATTATCAGATTTTTATCACCAGAGACAATCAATTTCTACTTTTTTATTATTTTATGTAGTGTTTACCTTCATATTTATAAATATGCTTATATTGTCTCTTTTACTCTCCAATTTTTATTTTCAAAATTTTCAAACCCATAGAAGAACTGAAAGAATTGTATCTTTCCCTGAGATTCACCAATTGTTAACATTTTGCCACACTTGTTTCTCTTTTCAATGACCTTTGTAGATGTAAGTTGCAAATATTATGACATTTTATAGTAAAATGCTTGAGCGTATATCCACTAAAATAAGGGATTTCTTCTCTATAATATCTCATGGCTTTTGATGACACAGACTACATTAATAAAGCCCCAACTCATAAATCATAAAACAATGTCCTAGTGGAATGTATCTACTGATCACAGAGGATCTATATTCCTATAGTGCATAATAGTTCATTTTTGGCCCATCTACTTTGATACCATAGAATTTGAATATACCTCTTTACATTCCAGTACCTGTGATATTCTCTCCTATAGAAATAATGAGCTTCATTTTCACTGCTTTCCTTCAACCCTAGTGCCTCATACATATATTTTACATCTATTAATAACTTCCAGGTGATTTCTTTAACCAGTGAACTGGAAGGACCTCAAATATACTTTCAAGTGTTCAAGAACTGTATTAAGCAGCACCAAGCCTTGGCTGTTAAATATTCTTTGGGCCTTCCTGCGTGATATCCACACTTACCTTCACGCTAAAAGCAGAAGAAACTGAGCATAACGGCAGCTATCAACCTTTTTCTTTCTAATTCTAATTGTCTCCCTTCAAGTATCTCCATGTCATCATTCATAAATATATTATACTTCAGACTCCAGAGGCCCTCTTGAGTAATGCAAGATGGGAAAACACCATATGTTGCACAGAAAATGGTGCTTTATCCCAACTTGTTTTTTCTAGAGGGACCAGTAGAAACAGTCCTTCTTTTTCTGAAATTTGGAATGTCTCTTAGAAGACTGGTTTAGTTGTCATTCCATGAAGACTAAAGCATTTCCCCATATCTGGGAAAGGATGTGGGGAAGTAGTATATGAGTCAGCCTAGAAATCCTGAGTTTCCTAGGGCAGGCAATCCAGATGTCTCCTCTATCCTCCTTCCCCCATCTACTCAGGATTTGAGGCAGGGGAGGAGACTTGTAGAATCATGCTCTTGAGACCCTCAAGTTTATCCTCAGTTGAAGGCATGAAGCAAGGACTTACCTGGATCTGATCAGAGGCCAGACAAGGGATCAAGTGAAGAACAAGAGATGGAATGTGCATTGCTGAGATATTTAGTAAAGTAAGTCTGAAAAATTAGGTCTCTGGTGAGAAGGCCCTTTCATTTGGAGTCCAGCATGGACAGCCAGGATGAGGGCAAAATCTTGAGTATTTTATGGGCAGGAAGGTTGATCTTTGATTTTGTTTTCTTTTGGATGTTTGTTAACCATATATCTTTTCATTTGGCCAGTAAAATCCAAGTCATTTATAACAATGCATGCTTAGGGTGTTTTAATGTCTATTTAACCTTCCTTGAACAAAGAAAGCTTTTGATTGTATCTCAAGGGAGAATGCGTGAGAGCTTACTGACAACTTGTAAAAGGAGCTGTCATTAGCTCTCTTTCACAATGATCCTTCTACTCCAAGAATTTTGACCAAAAGTTATCTTGGCTTTTCAGTTTTCCCAGTCATCTTTTATTTTCCTACCTCTCTCTCCATAAGCTGAGTCAGAAAGAGGAACTAGAGCATCCCAAGCATTTCTCCACTAGAAGAATGATTTTTCTAACTGTTTTTTTATCAAGAAGAGAAATGACTTTCTATATTTAGCTCCTGCTTACTTTTCTCCAAGAGAAACCCAAATTTACTCTTTTCTTTCCAAAGAGCACATTAGCTGTGCATTTTACCAACTTAATGTACACGGAATAATTCCTATAGCAACTACTATACACAAAATCCAAAACTATGGCTTTCTAAAACAGTCACCTCCTTAAAGAGATGGTAAAACCACAATTTATATAAAACATTCTAGATTTCACATAAATCAAACTTAAAAATGATTAAACACAGAAGAAATGTAGAATCAGCATAAGGGAAAATGATAAATTAAGTCATATTGCTGAGTTCAAAATATATATTATGGACAAGGAAAAAAACTTTAAAATTGGACTTCACATGAAACACATTTCCTTAACTTTACTGAATTACTTTGAAACTGTGGTATGAATTTCTACAGTCCTGTTTCTATAAGTGTGCACCACAGATCAACAATATCAGTATCTCCATTATGTGTATTTATAACACCTGATTCCTACTCCGTATGGATGCCTGGTGATTCTCACCCAGACTAATGTTTGAGAACGATTATGAGGGAGAAGAAAAAGTGGAATAATTATTTGAAAGAAATAATTTTACAAACATAAAATATAAAAGATAAGTAAAAAAATAACCATAAGCATTTCTGTATTTGGAGACACATGCTAAAACTTCATTTGCTGATGAAATGGCATAGCATGTACACAGGGCGCCATTGGTCTTGAGTTCATTAATGTTGAAGTTGAATGATATAAACATGGGATCATTATATTATTCTATTTTTATATATACTTAAACTTCCCATACTTCAAAGTCTTTCAACATGTTGTTACATAATATTCCGAAAATCAGAAAGAGACATTGGTCATAGAGTGGCTTATCTTTTTCCACATGATGAACTTAGAAAGCTAATCCAACATGCCCTGAAATCATTCGGTATGTGTCTGATATTTAATCTAATTGTGTCTGAGGTATATCTGATAATATAAACATACAAGTTTATATTTGAAAGTACTTTTTCTTTTGAAATCAACATTCTACTTATAATAGTCATTTAAAATTACTTTTTTTACCTTCGTGACATTTCTCAATGTTGCCAATAGCAGTTATTAATTATAACTACTCTGATACAACATCACCTTTCATTTTCTGATCTTTATCTTTTCTACATGTTCCTGTCTCCCTTGAAAAATAAAACTCTTATTTTAGAAAAGCAACTTTAATATCTGGGATCAGTGGAAAGGGTCATGTCTCATTTATTAATGTGTTTCAGTCTTTGTCCCTTTAGTCTTTTTTGATCTGAAGAAAAATAACTTCACTTTTTTCTACCAGCCCCAAATACTCTGAGGCATTGAACTCTTAGCCTCTCTATACCTGGCAGATCCTTTTTAAAGGGCTAAACTCTCCTTAGATTGGTTTGTACAAGTAAAACAATTCGAAGTACATCCATAAGGTTTATGAAATCAATAGACTTATCTACACAGGAGATGGCAGAATGGTTCTAAGAACTGTCCAAGCCACAACTTTCTTTCGAACAGCTCAACAGTCTTTATAGATATCAGTAAAATTGAACTAATCAATACCTCCTAGCTTCTGCTAATCACACTGTTATACAGACAAATGGCAGTTGGTTAGTTTAATCAAAATCATAGTTAGAATAGTCTGTAGCTGTAAATATAGAAATAGTCCAAGACTTTAAAAAGAAAAGGCATTATTATCATGAATCTGTTTTAATACTTATTTCCAGTGACATTTTAAAAGGCAAAGAGATGAAAAGAAAACCAAGAGGATAGTAACTTAAGAATGGAGGAAAAATATTATTTTAAAATAAGTTAACTTCTTGTTAATTAAAAAAAAAAATAGCTAGGCTGTTTGAGGGAACACATTTTGTCTCTCAGGATATCTTTGGATCATATTGACTGTGCTTGATCAATCCCAGTGGCGATGGCTTCTGCTTCCACATATGCTACATCTTTTCTAACCAAAAAAATATTGTCTTCATAAGCAGGCATAACTAAATTCTTTTGTTTAGGAATGCAAGCTTTGGCATTAAAATTACAAAGCAAAACAAAGATGTAATCAACCTAGAGGCTGGGTTCACAGTCACTTGTAAGGGAGTGGCAGACTTATAACTGGGAAGGTCCACATTCTCTTTTCTTAAACTGAGAGGTGGCTACACAGGTGTTATATTCATAATGGTTCATTGAGCTATACATTGATGTTTTATGTCTTTTGAATGTATGTTTTATACTTCTTAAAACATATAATATCCGTACTTGCAATTTTGCTATATAACTAAACCTGGTCTAAAAATAAAGTTAAAAAATAATAACTAAACATTTAAATAAAATGTTTTTTAAAATTTAATAGAAGAACTGCTCAAGAGACTATGATTAACATCTGGTTGGCTAACCATGGCTCTGACCAATATGAAACAGGGGCTAAAGCCAAACAAGCATTTCCAAGGGAAGTTTTTCCACTGTTAAAAAATACCATACATATAGAAACACTATGCACAGACACATTTTTCTGCATTATTCTACATTATTTAATTACAACATGCTTCACTAAAGATGTTGTAATTGAAGCAACATTTCTAACACCTGGATAAATGTAAAGAAGCACAGTTTCAGCTAGTATTTCCACTTGAACTCCTTAGTTTGATTACAATTATACTGTATATATTTTCCTCTGTTTTTTTTCACAATATAATTTTATATTTCCTAATCAGCTCATCTAACCTGCCTTCTGTAAAGTCTCCCAGTCAAATTACCAAGGAAACTTGGTACTCTCTTACCAAATGTGAGATAATACCACTTCCAATAGCTTCCTCAGGCATGCCCTGCTTCAGGCCAAAGTAGGGCCCTAACTAAAGTGCAGATGATATCAGTGACATACATATGACTACAAAGCTACGAGATAGTTTTTCTTAAACCAAGAGCAGTGCTTGTACCATAATGCAACCTAAAATAAATCTTATTTGAATATCCAGCTAATTCATTTAATTCAAGGCTTTAACTGTTGCTAATAATCTGTATCCATAAACTAAGTTCAATAGAATTATGAGAACTCTTAACAGTCTTAACTTTAGCCTAGATATTACGGGTAAGTTTTTATCCCATCAACATTGCAAGAAATAAGGAATAAAGATGAAAGCAGGAGTGAAAAAACTTTGTATTTTGTGAAGAATACTACATTTGGAGTTGTGGTTGAAAGTCAAATGAAATTAAAGATGTGTTTTATTTTAGTATAGGACTGAACTAAACTCAGAGACACAAGTCACAACTTACTTACTACTAAATATCTTAACATCATCTCCCAAATGTCTAACTTAGACACTGTTTATATCATCTTCAAGTTTCCGACTGCCTCTTCAGGCTAAGCGTCCCTACATCCCACCCCTTCTCATTTAGTCAGCTTCCCTTTACTTTTCCAATTTCGTGCGCAGGACAATTTTATTCTAACTCCTAACATTGTTCAGTATTATTTCATGCAAAGCTATCTCTGGACTAAAAGAATAAGATCCTTCTACAGGTTATACTCAATTCACCCAAGGAAATAGTGAAAATGTGGGCATTTTAGGGTAGACAGTGTGGGCAGAGCAATAGATATCATCACCGCCCCAGTCCCATCAAGGAGGTGCTTCCTGATCTGTGGGTGTGGATGTGTGGGCTGGTCCTGAAGACAAACCTTGGCGTGACACAAACTAGAATTCTTGGAACCTAGACATTCAAGAAGTAGCCACAGTAGTCCCCAAACTAATTTACATATGGAAAAGTCCTTAGAGAAAAACTCTATTTCTCCAAAATAAGGTCACAGTGAACGGTAGTAAAGAGTTTATTTGGAAAACAAAATATTTGTCTAAACCATCAGCAGAGGGATAAATTATAAAAAGTATCCTTGGTGATGTAAGGTTGGAAACCACTGCTTAGGCAATAGGAATTTAAGCTATTTATACTCTACGCACTCTAATACATGTGGGAACTGATACATTAAAAGCAATTAACTAGCAGTCCTGAAAGAAATCACTGACACTATGCCATTATATGATGCTACTACAAGTAGATTCTATATAATATCAACTGAAACATTATAGTACTACTCTGGTTTAAGCCTTATTAAATTTGGAGAAACTGAAGTACAAATTACCTTAGTGCTGGCAATAAAGTGTGTTTATGCAAGATATATTTGTTTGTTCTTGTTAGGAATTGGTTGATTTGTTTCAGGAAGTTGGGTACTTTTCTTTTTCTTCTCAAGGCTGAATGAGAGGTTTCATAAAATATGCATTGAACAGACACTTTCCTGATAAGTTGTCTGTAAAATGTGCCCTTGGATGAACAGAGTTTAACTGGCAACTGGGTCACCCTCTTAAGCTGAGGAATGGGGAAGTTCTTTAACTTTTCTGAACCTCTGATTCCTGATAATAATAATATAAAGTTAAAGATCAAACAAGCAAAAAATACACTGAAAGCAATTTTCAAACAAGGGCAAAAATTTAACATATATAAATATGTATATATACATAAACATAAATATAATATATTAAACCTAAATATAAATATGTATCTATTTTATTGGCTCTCTCACTAAAGAACCCTGACTAATGCATATATAGGCACCTCCATATTAATAAATTTACTATGGCTTAGCATTTAAATATTAAATAAATGAAATATGCAAAAACTTTAAAATTACCATTAAAGCAAGTTATCTTTAAAACCCATTTGAATCAAATTAAAAAAAAATTACATATTGATTTTATTTTATTTTATTTTTTGTTATTATTATTTTGAGACAGAGTCTCACTCTGTCACCCAGGCTGGAGTGCAATGGTGCAATCTTGGCTCACTGCAACCCCCGTCTCCCAGGCTCAAGCAATTCTCCTGCCTCAGCCTCCTGAGTAGCTGGGATTACAGGCGTATGACACCATGCCTAACTAATTTTTGTATTTTTAGTAGAGATGGGGTTTCACCATGTTGGACAGGCTAGTCTCAAACTCCTGACTTCAGGTAATCCACCCACCTTAGCCTCCCAAAGTGCTGGGATTATAGGCATGAGCCACTGCACTTGGCCTACATGTTGATTTTATTACTTCAAACTTCCTTTAATTGTGGAAGATGAGTGGTGCACTGTGAGCAATTAATACATAAAGTTTTTTTAAACTTCTCCTTTTATTGAATTAAAGATGCCCATAGGCTGAAAATGAAGGTATGGAAAAAAAATATTTCATATATGTTGAGGGAAGTCAGGGGCCCCAAACAGAGGGACCAGGTGAAGCCACAGCAGGAGAACATAAATTGTGAAGATTTCATGGACATTTACTAGTTCCCCAAATTAATACGTTTATAATTTCTTACACCTGTCTTTACTGCAACCTCTGAAGATAAATTATGAAGATTTCATGGACAATTATCACTTCCCCAATCAATACCCTTGTGATTTCCTATGCCTGTCTTTACTTTCATCTCTTAATCCCATCATCTTCATAAGCTGAGGAGGATGAATGTCACCTCAGGACCCTGTGATGACTGTGTTAACCACACAAATTGTTTGTAGAGCATGTGTGTTTGAACAATATGAAATCTGGGCACCTTGAAAAAAGAACAGAATAACAGCAATCTTCAGGGAACAAGGGAGATGGCCTTGGACTCTGACTGCTGGTGAGCCAGAAGGAACAGAGTCATATTTCTCTTCTTTCAAAAGCAAATAGGAGAAATATCGCTGAATTCTTTTTCTCAGTAAGGAACATCCCTGAGAAAGAGAATGCACCCTGAGGGTAGATCTATGAATGGCCCCCTTGGAGTCGTCCATCTTTTATGGTCAAAGCCGATGGGATGAAATAAGACTCGTCTCCTGTAGTGCTCCCAGGCTTATTAGGACAATGAAATTCCCACCTAATAAATTTTGGTCAGACAGGATGTCTGCCCTCAAACCTTGTCTCCTGATAAGATGTTATCAATGACAATGTGTGCCTGAAAATTCATTAGCAATTTTAATTTTGCCCCATCCTGTGGTCCTGTGATCTCACCCTGCCTGATCGCAGCCTGTCTCCACTTGCTTTGTAATATTTTATTACCCTGTGAAGTATGTGATCTCTGTCACCCACACCCTATTCGTGCACTCCCTCCCCTTTCAAAATCGCTAATAAAACTTGCTGGTTTTACGGCTCGAGGAACATCACAGAACCTGCCAACATGTGATGTCTCCCCTGGACACCCAGCTTTAAACTTCTCTATCTTGTGCCCTTCCCCTTTATTTCTCAAACCAACCGAGATGCCTAGGATATAGAAAACAACCCACGATAAATATCGGGAGTGGGGTTGCCCCAAAACATATACATAGTAGCCAAAAGAAAGCAGAGATAAGAGAGAGAATTCTGGGAAGATGATGGAGTAAGAAGCACCAGGAGTCATTCTCCCACCTAGACAATTTCACAGGCAGAGTATGTCTGATGTAACCAATTTGTAATGCTGGGATCTATTCAAGGTTTGAAAATTCCAGAGAAAGGCTTGGACAATAAAATATAGTTAATTTTAGCCAATTTCAGCTCTTAGGAGAGTGGCAGTAACCTATTCTTCATCCCCAATCCTGTGGCAGGCAGATGTGCATGTGTTCCTGAAGTGACGTGCACACATCTTGCAGGAGCCAGGATAGGCAAATAGGACCTTGTACTCCAAATGCCAGTAATCTGTGCACAGGCATACAGACAAAGAGTTGGGTGGCTAATATTGTTGCATCTCCCCTCATTGTTGCAAACCCCTCCCTCTCTGGCTGAAGTGACTTTCAAGGAATTTAAAGGGCTAAAGTTCCCTTTTCCTCCTTCATTTTGCTATTATAAAGGGGACTTGTGAGAAATAGACATTAAACACTTGAGCATTTCAAAACAACTTTATATGCAGAGAAATGAGAAGACAATTGTGCAGACTCAAAAATGACCTAAACTCACCATAAATTTACACCACTGACTGATTGTTGGCACAGAGACAGCCTACAGCAATGAAAGAAAAAAGTTAAAAAAAAAAAAACAAAAAAAAAACGTAATAACAAAAAACAGCAAACCCTGGGAAACTGGATGAATTTGAGTTGTAAAAGGCTAGTTTTTTTTTTTTTTTTTTTTTTTTT
>NW_016804734.1:454252-468887 GCF_001698545.2 Rhinopithecus bieti | reverse complement strand
TTTTTTTTTTTTTTTTTTTTTTTTAATCATAAGTCATACATGGAAAGAGGAAAATATGGCCCATTCAAAGGAAAAAGAGTAAAACAGAAACTATTCCTGAAAAAGATCTGATACCAGATCTACTTGACAAAGACTTCGAAATAACTGTCTTAAAGATGATCAAAGCTCTCAAAGATGTGAAAAAAATCAGGATAACAGCATATAAACAAAATGGCAATATCAATAAAAAGATAGAAAACCTGGAAAGAAACCAAAAAGAAAACGTGGAGCTCAAAAGTACAATAACTGAAACAAACATTTTGCTAAAGAGATTCAAAGGCAGACTTGAACAGACAGAAGAATCAGTAAGCTTGTAGAGAGGACAATGGAAATGAAGTAGTCTAAGGAGCAAAAAGAAAAAAACATTAAAAGAGTGAACAGTTTTATTTTGTTTTGTTTTGTTTTCCCCACAATAGGAGATTAGAGGTAGTGTTGGCCTGCCTCTCCCACTCAGAAAGACAGAATAGTGTGTAGAGATTCACAGTGAGATCTATTTTTTCAAGAAGCAGTACAGGAACTCAAGACTCCACAGACCCTTTGAAAGAAGGGAGAGGGCTGGTCCGTGAGACAGGTGAAAAACTGTAAATTCTCAGTGTAAGATGGAGAGAGATTACCTCCAGAACACACATCCCCACTGGGGAATCTGAAAATCCAGGCCAAGGGAGAAGGCCTTAACCTTACCCAGAGGTGGAACTGATTTAGGGAGTGATGAGAAACATAAAAGTAAAGGCAGCCATGGGAAGTCCTTTGCAGGGATTTCCAGTCTCCAGTATGAACCAGGGAAGCCTCACCTGAATGTCCCACAGGGGACCTAGGGGGAAATCAGCCAACTAGCTCTGGGATGGGTTGCACGGTGAAAGAAGTTCCCAACTGAATTTCATGATATAATCTCAAGCAGAGATGAACTCTCTTGACCAGAACCTGGGCGGAGGGGGGACGAGTGGGAAGCGTGCTGCAGACATGAGCACAGGAGCTGGGTGCCAGGCCTTGCAGGCAGACAGGGAGGGGCATGGCCTGAAAGCCACAGTTGCTATCTTTGCTTGGAAAGCTTATGGCCTGGGGTAGGTCTGAGTTCTATATGCAGACTGTCTGAATCTAAACCTGGTTCTGTCCACAGAGTACTGTAGGAGTGAGATCAGCCTTGCCAACTGCATGGAAGCTAGGTAAGGCTTACCTCCCCCTGCTACTCCCTACTCCCATTGTGAACTCTTTCGTGAGGCTGAGGCAGTTGTACACTCCTCTCGAACATTACCCCAGAAGCCTAAGAAACACCCCCTGATCATCACAGCAGCTGTGACCTGCACTGCTGAAGGAGAATAAGAGTGCAGACCCACCTAACTCTGCACCCACTTGGTGGTACCTCTCCACCCACCCTGGTAGCCTAACACAAAAGTCATAAAATTTTGAGAGCTTTATAGTCCCACTCATTGGCTGAGAAGCCAGATTACTTCCTCTGGGCAACTTAGGACAAACTCAAATCCCACTAGTACTACTGCTCTTCTGCAAGCACAACCTCCTGGCTGGAGGCCAACTTACACAGTCCACTCCAGCATCTCCAGGTAGAATAACACTGTTCCCAAGAAGGAGAAAATGGCTATGAGGCCTCAGCTATCACCACCGTCTATAACACCCTGGCTAACCAGAGGTCCTGAGTCTGTCCACATGACAAGTTCACTACAATTATAATCAGCATTCAAGAAAGTCAATACACTAAGCCTATCTAAAACCAAAGAATCTTAGAGAGTCTATGTCACTCTCCTGCCACTTCCATCAGAGTTGGTGCTGGTACCTACTGCTGGGAGACTTGAAGACAGGTCACATCACCAGATCCCTTGCAGACATTCCTCAACACCAGCCCAGAGTGTAGCAGCCCCACTGGGTGGCTAGACCCACAAGAACAATAACAATCACTGTAGTGAGGCTTTCAGGAACTCCTACTCCTGGGGGAAGCGGGAGAGCACCACATCATGGAAACATCTTGTGAAACAAAAGAATCTGTATGGTAGGCCTTGAGTCCCAGATCTTTCCACTGGGGATCTTATAGCAGAGACACAATTGTGATGCTGGGCAGAGCAAGGAAAATCTGCACTGCTACCCAAACAGGCAGGCAGCCTTTGTGCTCATGAAGGGTCTTGGAGAAGGGGTTCTTGTTCCCCTCTCGTAAACCACCACAGACAAAACTGGGGCTTCTTTCATGGGAAGTTAGTGTGGATGCATCTATAGACTGGCTTCCTGGAACAGTTCAGCGTGATTTCATCCCCACAGGAGAAGCACTCCCAGGTTTGAGCTTGCATGAGAGGCAGAGTCAGATCCCTCTCTACTTGGAACATCAATATCCCTACAGATGAAAAGAGGTCCCTACCTGATGTGAATAGCCAGGACACTGAGATAGGAGTGAGACTGTGAAGTGGATCACTTTCCTGCTGGTCTGACAGGGGAGCTGCGGTAGCTCCTACCCTTCACCCTGATAAAACTTAGTGCATCTAATTGAGAGCCCCCTCAGCAACTTTCATCAAGGCGGAGACCTCTGCCCACCATCGGGTATTGCATCTACCCACCTGCTTTAGCTACAACCAGTTCATACCCAAGGATACATCCCCTACTGACCTGAAGCCTGAACCATTGACTCAGTAAATGCAGTACTGGGGAAAAAGTTAAACAAATAAAAAATGTTCACACCATGGAGGAATTAGATAAGAAATTCTTGCCATTTCAACTCCATTGGAGACAATGAACTCTCCCACACACTAAGTGCATAGCTACTACAACCAGCATGTGAAAAATCCAGCACACAAAGACTCTCTATAAACAAAGAACTCATACAGAGCCTTCACCACCAAAAGCACCAAGAATAAAATGTGACTATAATAAACTGTAAGTATTAAAGTTACATAATTAAGAGGGAAAGAAAGAATTCAAGAAAAAAAGCAGTCAAATTGAAAGCTAATTGAATAATAATTTGAAGAAATAGTCTACCCAAATTAGAAGAAGCCAGAAAAGTAATTCTGGTAACATGATAAAACAGGGTTCTACAACACCCCAAAAGTTCACACTAGCTCCCCAGCAATGGGCCCAAACCAGGATGAAATCTTTTAAATAACAGATAAAGAATTCAGAACGTTGATTATTAAGCTACTCAAAGAATTATCAGAGAAAGGTGAAAACCAACATAAAGAAATTTTTTAAAAAAAATCAGGATATTAATGAAAAATTTTGCAGATAGATATTAAAAAGAAACTTCTGGAAATGAAAGACACAGGGAAATGCAAAATGCAGTGGAAACTTTCAATAATAGACTAGAACAAGTAGAAGAAAGAATTTCGAGCATAAATATAAGGCTTTCAAATTAACCTAATCAGACAAAGATAAAGAAAAAAGAACCAAAAGAAATGTACAAAGACTCTAAGAAATATGAGATTTTGTAAAACTGCCAAACCTAAGATTAATTTGTGTTCCTGAGAGAGAAAAAAAGAGATTTAAAATTTAGAATCTTATTTGAGGATGTAATTGAGGAAAACCTCGTTGGTCTTACTAGAGATTTAAATATCCAAATACAAGACCTTTAAAGAACTCCTGTGAAATTCATTGCAAAAAGATCATCACTAAGACACACTGTAATGAGATTACTAACGTCAACACAAAGGAAAGAATTCTAAAAGCCATGAGAGAAAAGCATCAGATAACCCATAAAGGAAAATCTATTATACTAACAGCAGATTTCTCAGCAGATACCTTATAAGCTAGAAGGGATTGAGGTCCTGTCTTTAGCTTTCTTAAACAGAATAATGGTGAGCTAAGAATTTTGTATCAAACAAAACTAAGCTTCATAAATGAAGGAGAAATAGTCTTTTTCAAGCAACAAATGCTGAGGAAATTTGCCACTACCAAATGCACACTACAAGAAATGCTAAAAGGAATTCTAAATCTTGAAACAAAAGCTTGATACATGACAAAATAGAACCTCCTGAAAGCATAAAACATACAAGGTTTGTAAAACAATAGTACAATGAAGAAAACAAAGTATCGAGGTTAACAACTAATATGATGAACGGAACAGTACCTCACACCTCAATATTAATGTTGAATGTAAATGGCCTAAATGCTCCACTTAAAAGATACAGAATGACAGAATGGATTCCGCCAACCAAATATCTACTGTCCTCAAGAGACACACCTAACACATAAGGATTCATTCAAACTCAAGGTAAAGGAGTAGAAAAAGATATTCCATGCAAATAAAAACCCAAAATGAGCAGGAGTAGCTATTCTTGCATCAGACAAAACAGGCTTTAAAGCAACCATAGTTAAAAAAAATAAATAAATAAAGACAAGAACGTTATGTAATGATAAAAGAATCAGTTCAACAACAAGATATTACGATCCTAAATTTATAAACACCCAACACTGGAACTCTGAGATTTATAAAACAATTATTACTAGGCCTAACAGATGAGACAGACAGCAACACAATAATAGTGGGGGACTTAAATACTCCACTGACATTACTAAACAGATAAGCAAGACAGAAAAACAACAAAGAAACAATGAACTTAAACAAATGGACTTTACAGATATTTACAGAACATTCTATCTAACAACTACAGAATATACATTCTTCTTATCAGAACATGGAATATTCTCCAAGACAGATCATATGACAGGCCTCAAAATAAGTCTCAATAAATTCGGAAATACCAACATCATAACAAGTATCTTCCCAGACCCTAGTAGAATAAAATTGAAAATCAACTCTAAAGGGAACCCTCAAAACTATACAAATAAATGGAAATTAAATAATATGCTCTTGAATGATTTTGGGGTTAACAATGAAACCAAGATGAAAATTTTTAAGATTATTTGAAATGAATGATAATAGTTACATAAGTTATCAAAACCTCTGGGATACAGCAAAAGCAGTGCTAAGAGGAAAGTTCTTAGCATTAAATATTTACATCAAAAAGTCTGAAAGAACAAAAATTGACAACCTAATGTCATGCCTCAAGGGACTAGAGAAATAAGAACAAACTAAAACCAAAGCCAGGCAAGGAAAGAAATAAAGACCAGAGCAGAACTAAATAAAATTGAAACAAAAGCATACAAAAGAAAATGAAACTAAAAGGTGGTTCTTTGTAAAGATATACAAAATTGACAGGCTATTAGTGAGATTACCAAAAAAAGAATAGAGATGATTCAAATAAGCTCATTTAGAAATGAAATGAGAGATATTAAAACTGACACTACAGAAATACAAAAGATCATTCAAGGCTACCATATGGTTAGGTTTTGTGTCCCGAGTCAAATCTCATCTTGAATTATAAATCTTGAAAATCTCAACTCTCCAGGTGTTGAGGGAGGAACCTGGTAGGAGGTGATTGGATCATGGGAGTGGTTTCTCCCATGCTGTTCTAGTGATAGTGAGTTCTCATGAGATCTGATGGTTTTATAATTGTGTGGCCCTTCCTCCTTCATTCACTCTTTCTCTCTTCTTCCTGCTGCTGTGTGAAGTGGTGGCTGCTTCCCATTCTATCCTGCCATAATTGTAAGTTTCCTGAGGCCTCTTTAGCTGTGTGGAACCTCTTTCCTTTATAAATTACCCAGTTTAGGGCATTTCTTTACAGCAGTGTGAAAAAGGACTAATACAGTAAATTGGTACCGGTGGAGTGTAGTACTGCTATAAAGACACCTGAAAATGTGGAAACGACTTTAGAACTGTGTAACAGGCAGATGTTGGGACAGTTTGGAGGGCTCAGAAGAAGATACGAAGATGTGGGAAAGTTTGGAACTTCCTGGAGACTTGACGAATGGTTTTGACCAAAATGCTGATAGTGATGTAGACAATGAAGTCCAGGATGAGGTGGTCACAGATGGAGATGAGGAACTTACTGGGAACTGGAGTAAAGCTCATTCTTCCTATGCTTTAGCCAAGATACTGGTAGCATTTTGCCCCTGCTTTTGATATCTGTAGAACTTTGAAATTAAGAGAGATGATCTGAAATTGGAACTTATGTTTAAAAGAGAAGCAGAGCATAAAGATTTAGAAAATTTGCAGCCTGACTTTGTGGTAGAAAAGAAAAACCCATTTTCTGGGGAGAAATTCAAACCAGCTATAAAAATTTACATAAGTATTGAGGAGCCAAATGTTAATAGCCAAACAATGGGGAAAATGTCTCCAGAGTGTGTCAGAGATCTTCAAGGTAGCCCCTCTCATCACAGGCCCAGAGGCGCAGGAGGGAAAAATTGTTTCATAGCACAGGCCTAGGGTCCTGCTGCTCTGTGTAGTGCCAGGACTTGGTGCCCTGCATCCCAGCCACTCCAGCTCTAGCCATGGCTAAAAGGGGCCAACGTACAGCTCAGGCCATTACTTCAGAGAACACAAGAGCCTCAAGCCTTGGCAACTTCCATATGGTGCTGGGCCTGCAGGTGCACAGAAGTTAAGAATTGAGGATTGAAAACCTCTGTCTAGGTTTCAGAGGATGTATGGAAATGCCTTGATGTCCAGGCAGAAGTCTGTTACAGGGGTGGAGCTCTCATGGAGAACCTCTGCTAGGGCCATGTGGAGGGAAAGCATGGGGTTGGAGGCCCCACACAGACTGCCCACTGGGGTGCTGCCTAGTAGAGCTAAGAAAAAAGCCATGCTTCTCGAGACGCCAACAGCTGCATCACTTGGAAAAGCCACAGGTTCTCAACACCAGCCCATGAAGGAGCTGTCCAAGGCCATGGGAGCCTACTCCTTGCATCAGTGTGCCCCAGATGTGAGATACAGAGTTAAAGGAGATCATTTCCGAGCTTCAAGATTTAATGACTGACTCATTGAATTTTGGATTTGTATGGGGCCTATAACCCCTTTATTTTGATAAATTTCTCCCGGGAGAATTTATCAAATTGCTAGACCCCCATTGTATCTTGCATATAACTAACTTGATTTTGATTTTACAGGCTCCTTGGCAGAAGGGACTTGCCTTGTCTCAGAAGAGACTTTGAACTTGAACTTTTGAGTTAATGCTGGAATGAATTAATATGTGTGGGGACTCTTGGGAAGGCATGATTCGTTTTGAAATGTGAAAGGAACATGAGATTTTAGAGGGGTCAGGGTGGAATGACATGATTAGGCTTTGTGTCCCCACCCAAATTTCATATTGAATTGTAATCATCAGGTGTTAAGGGAGAGACCTAGTGGGAGGTAATTGGGTCATGGAGGTGGTTTCCCCCACGGTACTTTCATGATAGTGAGTGAGTTCTCATGAGATCTGATAGTTTTATAATTGTTCAGCAGTTCCTACTTTGTTCACTCTTTTTCTTTTTCTCCTGCCACCTTGTAAAGAGATGCCTGCTTCTCCTTTGCCTTCTGCCATGATTGTGAGTTTCCTGAGACCTCCCTAGACATGCAGAACTGTGAGTCAATTAAACCTCTTTCCTCTATAAATTACCCAGTATAAGGCATTTCTTTATAGCAGTGTGAAAATGGGCTAATACAGACACTATGAACACCTTTATATGCTCAAACTAGAAAATCTAGAGAAAATGGATAAATTCAAATGGAAACATACAACCACACTAGATTAAATCAGGAAGAAGTAGAAGTCCTGAAAACCAATAACAAACAGCAAGATTAAATCACTAATTAAAAATAAAATTGTCAAGAAAAACAGTCAAGGACCAGACAGAATAACAGCTGAATTCTACCAGACATTCAAAGAAGATTTGGTACCAATCCTACTAAAACTATTCTACAAGACAGAGAAAAAGGGAATCCTCCCTAAGTCATTCTATGAAGCCAGTATCACCATAATATCAAATTTAGGAATGGACATAACATAAAAAGAAAACTATAGACCAATATCCCTGATGAACACAGATGCAAAAATTCTCAACAAAATACTAGCTAACTGAATCCAACAGCACATCAGAAAGATAATACATTATGAACAAGTGGGTTTTATTCCAGGGATGGAGGGATGATTCAACATACACAAGTCAATAAATATGATGCTTCACATAAATAGAATTAAAAACAACAAACATGATTATCTCAATAGATACAGAAAAACATTTGGTTACATCCAGCATCCCTTTATGAACTCTCAATAAAATAGGCATAGAAGAGATTTACCTCAAAGTAAAAAAAAAAATACAGGAAAAACCCACAGCCAACATCTCACTAAATGGGGAAAAGTGGAAAGCATTCCCCCCAAGAACTGAAAAAAGACAGGGAAGCCCACTTTCACCACTTCTATTCAACATAGTACTGGAAGTCCTAGCCAGAGCAATCAGGCAAGACAAATAAATAAAGTGCATCAAATTGGAAAAGCGGAAGTCAAACTATTGCTGTTTGCCAATATAATTGTTATTCTTAGAAAGCCCTAAAGACTCATTCAATAGGCTACTGGATGTGATAAACAAACTCAGTAAAGTCTTAGTTTACAAAAATCAATGTACACAAATCAGTGGCACTGCTATATACTAACAACAACCCAGCTGAAAATCAAATCAAGAACTCAATCTCTTTTACAACCGCTACAAAAATATAAAATAAAATACCTAGGAATATACTTAACCGAACAAGGTGTATTAGTCCATTTTTATGCTGCTGATAAATACATACCAAAGACTGGGCAATTTACAAAAGAAAGAGATTTAATTGGACTTACAGTCCCACGTGGCTGGAGAAACCTCACAATCATGGCAGAAGGCAAGGAGGAGCAAGTTTTGTCTTACATGGATGGTAACAAGCAAAGAGAGCTTGTGCGGGAAAACTCCACCTTATAATCACCATCAGATCTCATGAGATTTACTCACTATCACAAGAACAGCATGGAAAAGACCTTTCCCTATGATTCAGTTACCTCCCACCAAGTCCCTCCCGCAACCCATGGTTATTTGAGATGAGATTTGGATGGAGACACAGCCAAACCATATCACGGGTGAAAGATGTCTACAAGGAAAACTACAAAACACTGCTGAAAGAAATCACAGATGACACAAACAAATAGAAACACCCCATACTCATGGATGGGAAGAATCAATATTGTATAAAAGACCATACTACCCAAAGGAGTCTATAGATGCAATGCAATTCCCACCAAAACACCAACATCATTTTTCCCAGAACTAGAAAAAACAACCCTAACATTTATATGGAACTAAAAAAGAGCCTACATAGCCCAAGCAATACAAAGAAAATTGAACAAATCTGGAAGCATAACATTACTGAACTTCAAATTATACTACAAGTTTATAGTTACCAAAGTAGTATGGAACTGGTATAAAAATAGACACTTTAATCAATGGACAGAATAGAGAATCCACAAATAAAGCCAAATGCTTACAGCCAACTGATCTTCAACAAAACATTAAAAACATAAGTTGAGGAATGAACCCCATTCAATCAACGGTACTGGAAAAACTGGGAAGCCACATGTAGACAATAAAACTGGATGCCCATCTCTCACTTTATACAAAATTAACTAAAGATGGATCAAAACTTAAGTCTAAGATCTAAAACTATAAAATTATAGAAGATAACATGGAAAAAAAACTTTTCTGGACTTTGGCTTAGGCAAATAATTCATGCCCAAGACTCCAAAAGCAAATACAACAGAAACAAAAATAAATAAATTGGACTTAATCAAACTAAAAAGCTTCTGCACAGCAAAAGAAAATCAGCAGATTAAACAACAACCCATAGATTGAGAGAAAATATTCACGAACTATGCATCTGACAAAGGACTAGTAACAAGAATCTATAAGAAACTTAAACAAATTAGTAAGAACAAAACAATCCCATCAAAATGTGAGTAAAGGACATAAATAGACATTTCTCAAAAGAAGATAAACAGCTGGCAAACATAAGAAAAAATGCTCAATATCACTAATTATCAGAGAAATGCAAGTTAAAACCACAATGAGATACCATCTTATTTCTGCAAGAATGGACATAATTAAAAAGTCAAAAAAAATAAAAAATAAAAAACACCACAACAAAATAATAGATGTTGGCATGAATGTGGTGAAAAGGGAAGACTTTTACACTGCTGATTGGAATGTAAGTTAATACAACCACAACGGAAAACAGTATGGAAATTCCTTAAAGAACTAAATGTAGATCTACTACTCAGCCCAGCAATTTCACTAGTGGATAGCTACCCAAAAGAAAGAAGTCATTATATTAAAAAGACACAAATGCATGTTTATAGCTGCACAATTCACAAGTGCAAGGATGTGGAACCAACCTAAGTACCCATTGATCAACAAGTGAATAAAAAATGTGTTGTATATACACCATGGAATACTATTCAGTCATAAAAATGAGTGAAATTATGTCTTTTGCAGAAACTTGGATGGAACTGAAGGCCATTATTCTGAATTACTTAACTAAGGAATGGAAAATCAAATACTGTATGTTCTCACATATAAGTGGGAGCTAAGCTATGAGGATGCAAAAACATACAAAGCAACATAATGGACTGGGAGGACTCGGATGGGGAGAGGTAGAGAAGGGGGTGAGATATAAAAGACAACATATTGAGGACAGTGTATACTGCTTGGGTGATGGGTACACTAAAATCTCAAAATTCATTACCAATGAACTCATTCATGTAACCAAAAGCCACTTGAACCCCAAAAACTATTGAAATAAAAAAAGGGAACAGTGCCTAAGGGATATGTGGAAAGCCATCAAATCAGAAAACGTGTGCATTGACAGAGTCTCAGAAAGTGAAAAGACAGAAAAAGGGGCAGAGAGAACATTTGAAAAAATAATGGCTGAAAACTTTCCAAATTTAATGAAAGACATAAAATATCCAAGAAGCTCATAAACACCGAGTTAAAATCTCAAAAGACTTACACCAAGACATGTTATAAACAAAAATTAAAAAGACAAAGAGAGAATCTTGAAAACAGCGAGAGAAGTGAGTCATCATCTCCAAGAGATCCTTAATAAGATTATCCATAAATTTCTTATCAGAAACTTTGGGGACCAGAAGGCAGTAGTCTAATATATTCAAAGAGCTAAAAGAAACAAACTGTCAACCAAGAACTCTATGTCTGGCAAAACTGTCTAATATAGTTTGGCTCTCTGTCCCCACCCAAATCGCTTCTCTAATTATAACTCCAACATGTCAAGGGAGTGGCCTGTAATTTCCACGAGTCGAGGGAGAGAGGTGATTGGATAATGGGGGCAGTTTCTCTGATGCTGTTCTCATGATAGTGAGTGAGTTCTCATGAGATCTGATGGTTTTATAAGTGTTTGGAAGTTCTTCCTTTGCTCTTGTCTCTCCACTGCCACCTTTGAAGAAGGTATCTGCTTCCCCTTCCAACATGATTGTAAGTTTCCTGAGGCCTCCTAGCCACGTGGAACTGTGTGTCAATTAAAGTTCTTTCCTTTATAAATTACCCAGTCTCGGGTATTTTTATAGCAGTGAGAAAACAGACTAATACACTATCCATCAAAAGTGAGGGAGAAAGTAAGACATTACCAGATAAACAAAAGCTAAGTGTGTTCATTAGCATGAGACCCCATGCAAGAAATGCTAAATGGAGTACAGCAGGTTGAAATGAAAGGATACTAGACAGTAACTGGAAGTCATATGAAGAAAAAAGATCTCAATAAAGGTAAATGCATGAGCATTAAGAGACTAAAAAATTTAATAATAAACAACTGTTAGTTAAAAGCTGGTATTGTTGTAATCTTGGTTTGTAAATCCACATTTTGTTTTCTATACAATTTAAGAGACTGCTGCTTTTCAAAAATTATTAGTTTATGTTTTTGAGCACAAAGTGTATAAAGACGTAATTTTGTGACATCAGCAATGGAAAGGAGAAACACAGTATCTACTAAAAAAAAGTAGGGTTTTTCAAAGGAGAGCCTCAAAATCAAAAAAGAAAAAGAAAATAAAAAGAAGAAGCAGAGTTTCTGTATGTTAGTGAAGTTAGTCTTGTATAAGTTCAAGCTACAGTGGGATAACTTTAGGATGTTAAAGGTAATCCTCATGGTAGCCGCAAAGAAAATAGCTATGGTATATATAAAGAAAATAAAAATAATTTTAAATATTTCCCTACAAATAAATTAACTAAATAAAAAATAAGAGGGTAATGCAGGAAATGAGAAATAAAGAATCAATAATGCATATAGAAAACAAATTGCAAAAAGACAGAATTTCCCCTTTATCAGTAATTACTTTAAATGTAAATAAATTAAACTCAATGCCTAAAAGACAAATATTAACAGAAGGGGTTAATAAAAAGAAACATTATCCAACTATATGCTATCTACAAAAGATTCATTTTAATCTAAAGACACAAATAGATTGAAATTGAAGGCTGGAAAAATACATTCTATGCAAATAGTAACCAACAGAGAGTAGGTTTGGCTATACCAAAGACAAAACAGATTTTAAACTTAAAAGTTAGAAGAGACAAAGAAGAATATTAACAATAAATAAAAATATTAATATAGGAAGAATATATAGCAGTCAAAAACCTTAATAGACTTAATGATGCATCCTCAAAATATACAAAGCAAAACTGACAGCATTGAAGAGGGAAATAGAGACATACAATAAGAGTTGGAAACTTCAAAATCCTACTCTCAATAATGAATGGAACAATCAGACAGAAGATATGTAAGGAAATGGAGGATTTAACACAATAAAACAACTAGATCTAATAGACATATATAGAACACTCTATATAGCAATACAGAATACACATTCTTCTGAAGTGCAAATGAAACATTTTCCAGGATAGACCATATGGTAGGCCACAAATTAAAATATCAATAGATTTTTAAATAGATATCATAGAAAGCAGTATTCTACAACCACAATGGGATGAAGTTGAAAGAAAATAACAAAACTAAAACTGGAAAGTTTATAAATTTGTGGAAATTAAATCACCCTCTCTTTAAAAACCAATAGATCAAAGAAGAAGTGAAAAGGGAAACTAGAAAATACTTAGAGATGCGTGAAAAAAAAACACAACATATCAAAACTTAAGGGACATAAAAAAGCAATGCCCAGGAAGTGCTATAAGTTATAAATGCTTACATTAAAATTAAGAAAGATCTAAAATAAGCAAGCAAACTTTACAAGTTCAGGAACTAGAAAAAGAACAAGCAAAACACAAAGCAACAAGAATGATGAAAATAATATATATTACAGCAGAGATCACCAAAATAGAGAGTAGAAAAACACTGGAGAAAATCAATAAAACCAGACATTGGTTGCTTAAAAAGATTATGTAAACTGGCAAGCCTTTAGCTAGATGAAACAAGAATAAAAGAGAGAATAATCAAATTACAAACTTTAGAAAGGAAAATGGGGACACTATTGCCTATTTACAGAAATAAAAGGATCATAGGAAAGCGCTAGGAAAAATTGTATGCCAACAAATTGCATAACCTAAATAAAATGAATATATTTCCAGAAACACAAAGCTCATCAACTCTAAATCACATAAAAAAGCTCAAGAAAATCTGAACAAACCTGTAACCAATAAGAAGATCTGATCAGTAAACAAAAAATCTCCAAAAAGAAATGCCCCGAACCTAATGACTTTACTGGTAAATTGTTTCAAACATTTAAAGAATAACTCATAGCAATACTTCGCAAACTCTTCCAAAATATTGAGGAGGGAAATTTTCCTAACTTATGCTGTGAGGTCAATAGTTCCTTGCTGCCAAAGCTAGACAAAGATGCTAGAAGAAAAGACAACTCTAGACTAATATCCTCTATGACAATTGATGCAAATATCCTCAGTAAAATACTAGCAATCTAAATATAATAGCATATTAACAAGCTTATATACAAGTGGGATTAATTTCTTGAATGTAAGGATGGTTCAACACACAAAAGATGATCAATGTCATATACCATATTAATAGAGTGAAGTAAAAAAATTCACAATCATCTAAATCAATGCAGAAAAATGATTAGACAGAATCAACACTTTTCCATTACAAAAACATATAACAAACTAGGAATAGAAGAAAACTACTTGAATTTAACTAAAGCCATGTATTTAAAAATATACAGTAAACATCATACTTAATGGTGAAGTACCGCAGGCTTTTCCTCTAAGATCAAGAATAAGACGAGGATTTCTGCTTTTACCACTATATTTAACAGAGTACTAGAAGTCCTTGCCAGAGCAATTAGGTATAAAAATAAAATAAAAACTATTTGAAATTAATCAAAAGAAGTAACATTATCTCTGTTCATAGAGGACACAATGTTGTACTTAAAAAATACTAAAAATTCGACAAAGGAACTATTAACACTAATGAATGAATTCAACAAAGTAATAAGATATAAAGTCACATACAAGATTCAGTTGTATTTTATACACTAAAATAAACAATCTTAAAAGTAAAAATAAGCAATCTTAAAAGTAAAAATAAACCATCTTAAAAGAAAATTTTTAAAAGCTTCCATTCACAATAGCATCAAAAATAATAAAATACTTGGAAATTTATTTAATCAAAAAGAAAAAATACAATAAAAATAATAAAATATAATTGAAATAAGTTAAATAATACATAAATAAAAAGGAAACACATCCATGTTCATGAATTTAAAAACTTAAATTATTAAGATGGTTT
>NW_016804734.1:436402-454015 GCF_001698545.2 Rhinopithecus bieti | reverse complement strand
ATATGGAATCTCAATGGACCCAAATGACCAAAAAAAACCTTAAAAAATAAGACAAAAGCTAGAAGATTCAAAATTTCTCACTTCAAAAGTTACTACAAAGCTACACTAATCAAAACAGTATATTACTGGCATAAAGACAGACATACAGAGCTATGGAATAGGTCACAAAAAGTGGAAAAGTATTTTATGTTTATGGATTGGAAGAATCAATATTGTTAAAACATCCATACTACCCAAAGCAATCTACAGATTCAATGCAATCCTTATCAACAAACTAATGATATTTTTCACTGAAATAGAAAAAGCAATTCTAAAATTTACATGGAACCAACAAAGACCCAGAATAACCAAAGCTATCCTAAGCAAACAGAATAAAACTGGAGGAATCATACTCCCTGACTTCCAAATTACATTGCAGAGTGATAGTAACCAAAACAGCATGGTACTGGCATTAAAAACAGACACATAGACCAATGGAACAGAACAGAGAAATCAGAAACAAATCTACTCACAGTGAACTTACTTTTTTAAAAGGTGCCAAGGACATACACTGGGGAAAAGACAGTCTCTTCAATAAATAGTGCTGGGAAAACTCGATATCTATATGCAAAAGAATGAAACTTGACCCTTGTCTCTTACCACATACAAAATTTAAAGCAAAATGGGTCAAACACTTAAATCTAAGACCTCAAACTATAAAACTACAACAAGAAAACATTGGGGAAAATGTCTAGGACATTGGTCTGAGCAAAAACATCTTGAGCAACACCCCACAGGCACAGACAACCAAAGCAAACATGCAAAAATGGGATCACATCAAGTTAAAAAGCTTCTGCACAGCAAAGGATATGATCAATAAGGTAAAGAGAAAACCCACAGAACAGGAAAGAATATTTGCAAACTACCCCTCTGACAAGGAATTAATAACCAGACTACATAAGGAGCTCAAACAACATTATGGGAAAGAAGTCTAATAATCCAATCAAAAAATAGGCAAAAGTTTTGAATAGATATATCTCCATTTTTAAAAATTTATTTAGCTTTTAAATTCAGGGGTACATGTGCAGTTTTGTTATACAGATAAACTTTTGCATGGGGATTTGTTGTACAGATTCTTTTATCACCCAGTTATTAAGCCCAGCACCCATCAGTTATTTTTCCTGATCCTCTCCCTCCTTCCACCCTTCACCTTCTGATAGACCCCTGTGTGTTTTGTTCCCCTCTACGTGTCCATGTGCTCTCATAATTTACTGCCCACTTATAAGTGAGAACATGGGGTATTTGGTTTTCTGTTCCTGTGTTAGTTTGCTAAGGATAATGGCCTCCAGCTCCATCTGTGTTCCTGCCAAGGACATGATCTTGTTCTTTTTTATGGCTGCATAGTATTCCATGGAGTATATTAGAAGACAAATGGCAAACATGCTTATATAAAGATGCTCAGCATCATGGATTATCAGAGAAATTGAAATCAATACTACAAGAAGATATCATCTCATTCTGGTTAAAACTGGTTTTATCCAAAAAACAGACAATAAGAAATGCTGGCAAGAATGTGGAGAAAAGGGAACCCTCATATCTGTTGGTGGGAACATAAATTAGTACAACCACTAGGGAAAACAGTTTGAAGATTCCTCAAAAAAAAAAAAAACAGAAATTGAACTCCTATATGATCCAGCAATCCCACTGCTGGGTATATACCCAAAAGAAAGGAAATCAGTCTATCAACGAGATATCTGCACTCCTATGTTTGTTGTGACACTGTTTACAATAGTTAAGATTTAGAAGCAACCTAAGTGTCCATCAATAGAAGGATGGATAAAGAAAACATAGTACACATACACAATGCAGTACTATTCAATGTAAAAATGAGATTCAAACATTTGCAGCAACATGGATGGAACTGGAGATCATTATATTAAGTGAAATAAGCCAGACACTGGAAGACAAACATGACATTTTCTTACTAATTTGTGGGAGCTAAAATTTAAAACAATTGAACTCATGGACATAGAAGGTATTAACAGAAGAATGATTGGTTACTAGAGGCTTAGAAGAATCGTTATTTGGGGGGAGGTGGGGATGTTAATGGGTATAAAAAAGAAATAATAAATAAGATCTTTTTGATAGCAAAATAGGGTGATTACAGTCCATAATAACTTACTTGTATATTTTAAATAACTTAAAGAATTAACTGTCTGTAACTCTAAGGATGAATGAGGGAATGGATACCCCATTCTCCATGATGTGCTTATGTCACATTGCATGCCTGTATCAAAAATCTCATGTACCCCATAAATATATACACATACTATGTACCCACACATTGTTTTATAATTAAAAAATAAAACAGGAACAAGAGAGGAGACATTATAACAGATGCCTAGAAATAAAAAGAATCATGAGACTATTATATACAATTATACACCAATAAATTAGATAACCTAGAAGAAATTTACAAATTTATAGAAACCTAAATAACCAAAACTGCATCAGGAAAAAATAAGTAGCCCGAACAGATGAATAACAAACAGAAGATTGAATTAATAATAATTAGTAATAAAAAATTTTTCAACAAAGGAAAGAAAAGGACCTAATGGCTTTAAGGGTGTTACTAAACATTCAAAGATCAATTAATGCCAACTCTTCTGAGACTCTTCCAAAATATAGAAGAAGGATCACTTCCAAACTCATTTTATGAGGCCAGCATCACCCAGATACCGAAACCTGACTAAGATAATACAAGAAAAGAAAACTGCAAGCCAATATCCCTAATGAACATGGACCAAAAAAAGTACCAAATAAAATACCAGCTTATCAAATTTAACAATACACTAAAAGAACCATAAATCATGACTAAACGGGGTTTATCTCAGGGATGCAAGGATGGCTCAATATATGCAAGTCAATCAACATGATACAACAAGTTAACAATACGAAGGAGAAAAAAAACACATGATCATCTCAACTAACACAAGAAGCATTTGACAATGTTCAAACTCCATTGGTGGTTAAAACTCTCAACAAAATAATTATAGCAGGATCCTACTCCAATCCAAAAAAGTCTGTATATGAAAGTTCCCCAGCTCACGTCATAATCAATAGGGGAAAACTGAAGGTATTCTCTCCAAGATCTGGTACAAGAAAATAATGCCTGGTCTCATGACTTATTTTCAACATAGTACTGGAAGTCCAAGCTGGGCCATTAGGTCAAAAGAAAAAAATGAAAGGTATTCAAACCACAAAGAAAGAGTAAAATTGTTTCTGTCTGCAAATGTCATGCTCATATACACAGAAAAATCTTAAAGATTCAATGACAACAAAACTGTTAGAACTAATATAAAATTCAGTAAAGTGCAAGACACAAAATCAATATGCAAAATCCAGCATGTTTCTATACACAAAACATGAGCTATTCAAAAGAAAATTAGAAAACAATCTCATTCACAATCAAGACAAAGATAATAAAATACTTAGGAATAAACTTAACAAAAGAAGTGAAAGACTTGTACACTAAAAATTATAAAACTTTGACAGAAGAAATCTAAGAAGACATAGATAAATGGAAAGACATCCTGTGTTCTCAGACTGAAAAAATTAACATCAAGAAAATATCCATACTAACAAAAAGGATCAACAGATTTTCAATGAAATCTCTATAAAAATCTTATGTCATTCTTTACAGAAATAGAAAAAAAAAATCTAAAATTTATATAGAGCTACAAAATATTCCAAATAGCCAAATAAATCTTGAGTAAGAAGAGGAAAGCTAGAAGAATCACACTGCCTGATTGTAAAATATATTACAAATCTACAGTAATCAAAACAGTATGGCACTGGCCCAAAGGCAAACATATAGACCAATGAAACAGAACAGAGAGATGGCAGAAATGAATCCATACAGCTATAGTCAACTGATCTTAAACAAAGTGGCTATGAACACAAAATGGGGAAAGAATAGTCTCTTTGATAAATGCTGCTAAGAAAACTAGATGTCCACAGCAGAAGTGGACCTTACCTAACAACATATATAAAAATTTACTCAAAATAGGTCAAAGACCTAAATATAAGGTCTAAAACTAGAAAACTCTTAGAAGATAATATAGACAGAAATTTCAAGACATCAGATTTGGCAATTTCTTGGTTATGACAGCAAAGCCATAGACAAGTAAAGCAAAAATAGTCAAATGCGATTATATCAAACTAAAAATCTTCTGTACAACCAAGGAAACAATCAACAAAGTGAAGAGACAACATTTAAAATGGGAGAAATTATTGGCAAACCATATATGTAATAAGGATTTTTAGCCAAAATGCATCAGGAAATCAACTCAATAGCAAAAAAATAAATAATGTGATTTTAAAATGAGTAAAGGAGCTGAATAGACATTTTTCAAAAGAAGACATATAAATTACCAACAGATATATGAAAAGGTGCTCAATATTACTAATCATTAGTGAAATACAAATCAAAGCCAAAATGAGATATCATTTCACATCTGGTACAATAGCTATTACCAAAAAGATGAATGATAGCAAGTGTTGGTGAGAATGTGGAGAAAAGGGAGCACTGCTACACTATTAGTGGGAATGTTAATTGGTACAGCCATTGTGGAAAATGGTATAAAAATTCCTCATAAAATTAAAGTTGAAAGATATACCAGAATTACTGGAAGGTTGATACAGCAAACTAGAAGCTGTGATATTTGATATAACATGGCCATACATGTAAGTAATAAAGTACTTGCAGTGATGGAATAATTTGAAGTGAAAGACAAAATATGTTTCACATATCCAGAACTTGATTAAATATTGGGAATAGTCAAGAGTTGATCAATGATAGCCATGAGGCAGGATAAAGAGTGGCATGTGCCTCAAATAAATGAGAATTTCCATGCTAAGACAAGGGAATAGTGGTTTGTAAGTGGCAGTGGTGTGCAGGATGGGCTAGAGAAATGACTGAATGTAGGGAGTCCAGTTAGAAGTCTATTGCAGTGGTCCATGCAAAAATCAATAAACCTTTGACTCAATTCAATTCAACAAATATTTATTGAGCACTGACTATGTGTCAGGTTCTGTGCTCAGGCTAAAATAGTGAACAATACAATCTCACATTCCTGCCTTCTTATAGTTTAGCAATTGAGGGCAAAAACAATAAGAAAGAAGACTATTGCAGCATGAGAGATTACAGAGATTGAATTGTCTGGTTCTATCTTCACATGGTTGGTTAAAAGAGAAATCATTTCAAAAGAAATTCTATGGGCTTAAATTTAAGTAACAGGTAAAAGAGAAAGGTCATTGATAGAGAGGAGGCAAGTTATTCATTCAACATATGTTGAATGCTTCCCAATGCCAAGATTTAGAAACGTAAAGATGAGTAATACAGGAAGAAGTACCAGACTGGAAAAGTGGCTGGTTGATGTGATAATGGTGCCAATTACAGACAAGCTGAAGTTTTGATTGAGGCAAGACATTCTTGTGAAATGTTCAACAACACAGTTGAAAGGGTGGTTTTGAAATTCAGAGAGAAGTTAGACTAAGAGAAGTCTAATCTGCCTTTCAATTCATTTAGGAATGATTTGGGAGGATATAAATTTTCGAAAATAATGAAAGTTATTTTGTGGAAAAAAATTCATATGAAAAGTTTTATTAAAAAAACCCATATATATATAATATATGACCAATTTTTAACTACATTAACCACACTAATATTCTAGAAATCACTTGCTTTAGCAGTAATCACATATTATCATTACATAGATTTGTATTAATTTTGGTAACAATATTAAATTTTTTAATATCAATGAAATTCTCCTTTCAGAAAACCAAGATTGTTATTGGAAATGTGACAAAATTGTATTTTACTGGTTTATGTGAATGGGTAAGTAGAAGTGAAGCTGAATATTTAGATGTACTTATTTCGGCGATCATTGTTACTAACTGCAATTGAAAAGATTTCTTTGCATTTCCCCAGGTAAGACAAGGTAAGCAGTTTATATGTATTGTAATTTGTAAAGACAGTACCTGAATTTGTATCTACTACATTGTTTTTCAAAGAGTGTCATGATCATGAGGGAAATTCACTACATGCCTGATTGCAAATGATTTAGTTGAAATGTACAATTGCCTCTTTAAAGTATTTAATACTTCCCAGAGACAAATCAGTTTTAATTTAGTGATGAGCTGAATGGGCTGGAAAACAAACTACAAATAAGCTGAAATCACCAGAATTAAGAAAAAATGAAACAACCTTCTGCTCAGAGTAACTCTTACAGTTGTTGTCTAAAAAAAGCTATTTTTTTTAGTGTGCCCTTTATTATGGTGGTATTTTTCATCTTTTATTTATCATTTCTGTTCATAAATTAAGCCTTTGGTTCTATGTTTAAACTGTGTCTGAAATATATGCAACAATTTGTAGGTATTTCATCGTAAGTGCAGAATCTCCAGCACATTTTTTCATGTTTATTCCGCGATCATCATTACCTATGAATAAAAGACAAATGCAGCCAAATATTTTTGATATTTCTGTCAATGAAGAATGCCCAATGTAAATCGAACAAAATACAGCATATTTTTAATGACTTTTTTTAATGATGACACTCAAATAAGCGCATCCAAACTCTGAGAACAGTGATTATTTTGTAATGTGCACCTTTTTTTTTTTTTTTCTGCTTTATGTTTCACATCCAAAGTTGCTTTGCATTAAAATAGTTTGGTATTTTCAAGAAGTAAATAAAGTAGATCTCAAGTTTAGTTCTCGAATATTTTCAGAAACCCCACAATTTTCATTTGAACAATAATGCTATGAATACCAGGCTATGATAAGTTTATGTGGCCACACTAGACTGCCAGATCAATACACAGATTTGAAAGTAGTGGTGTTTCTTGAACTGTGTTATGCTGATTGCATATGTCAGAATCACTGTGGCAATGCATATTCCTTGGTTTTCTCTGAGACTTTTTGAGCTAAATTTTTTTTAGCTATGGCACCCAGAAATCTACAAACAACATTTTCCCCAGGACACTTGGCGCAAAATCCACTGCTTAATACTGTGCTGGCTTAATATTGTTTGGCAATTTTCATGGTTATGGAGGGAGCAGGCAATGATGGATAACTGAAAACAGGTTGAAAACTGTTGAAAAACGATGTCTTTATTTGAAACATAGACCACTGTATATTTGGCTACCTACATTTAGGTTAAAGAAATATAGTGTCCTGCTCTACGGTAAGCAGAATTCTAAGATGACTGCTCCCGAGGCCCACTAGCAGGTATCTACATCCTGCATTATCTCTAAGACTGTGGGTATAATGGACCTTACCCCCATTATTAGGTTATACATATGGGACAGCTGACCTTAAGAAAGATCATCCTGGATGAGCCTGCATAGCCACATGAACCCTTAAAGGGAACTGGGGTCTCCCTAAAGTCAGAGATCAAAACATCAGAGAGATTTGACAAGATTCTCCATTGCTGGATTTGAAGATGAAAGGGACCATGTGGTGTGGTACACAGGCAGCCTTAATGAGTGAAGAGCAGCCCTCAGCTGATAGGAAGCAAAGAAACAGCGACAGCAGTCCTATGTCCACAAGGAATTAAATTCAGCCATGCACCTCAATGAAATGTGGAAGCAAATGGTTTCCCAGAGCCCCCAGCTGAGAATGCAGGTGGCCAATAACCTGATTCCAGCCTCACAAGACTGTAAGCAGGGAACCCAGTCTCATTCCATGCCTGGACTTGTGACCAGAAATCTGTAGGGTAACAAATGTGGCTATTTTTTTAACCTGTTAAGTTTATGGTGATTTGTTATGCAGAAATGGCAAACTAATACATACCCAGATTACGCAAAAGTAACTCTGCCTATGGTAATTAGAGTTATACCAACACAGCTGCTCTTATGTGTGCTTTGATCTCCCTGAGTTGTGTATATAAATGACATTGGAAACTCTTGGTGTTATGAACCAGCAGATTTTACATATCGGAGTTAAGTTCATAGAGTCACCAAGATCTGTTGTGACCAGGTTAAACAATTCATTAAGAAATCATTAGTAGGAAGAGCAGAGCCCCTAAATAGTCCAAAATTTCTCGTCTGAAGTGTTTTTAAAGAACTTTATCCAAGATTATATGTTACAATCAACATTATAAGGTAGATTAATATTTTAATTGCTATTACCAAAGAGGTATAAGAATTGAATTGGAGCTGATGGTCCAAGATTGTGCACTAAAGCTGCCAGCTTATGGTAATAAGACCACATTCTCAGAACAATTCTTTTCCCCAACAAAGAGAATCCCATGATTCCATCTATTTAGCCAAAATAAATCAAGTTTTTACTTTTATGTGTCCATGAACAACATTCACTTTCCATTATTTCTTGTGGTCACACAAGCATTTCATTGAATATTTCTATAAATAGTTTCCACATGCCCATGCCTCCTTTAATGACTTTGCAATTCTAATAAAGTGATTAGAACTCCTCATCCCTGCTGTGGCCTCTGCTAAACGATGTGAAAATACCCCTCCTGCTGGGGTTATCCCTCCAGCAAAATCCAAATGACCCACCAAAAAGTACATCTGTTGTAATTTGACTTTCTTTGCCCTTGTTACTTTTTCCTGTCATTCTATAAGATCTTTAATTTTTCCCTTGGGGCTCTAAATTTCTCTTTAATTTTTTATTTGTGGGGAAGCTCTTGTACAGATAAAATCAGGTTGACTGGTCTAGTTTTCCTCTAACTATTGGAGCAGTAATGCATCACTCTCTGAAACTTCATAGCTTCCTAATTAATATTCTGCTCAAACATGATAAGGTTATATGATTTCATCTTAGACATTCATTAAGTGTTTGATTATGGGTCCCAAATATGCTAATTAACAAGTGTACAGTTGTGATCTCACTGAGAAAAAATGTTGCAAGGAGTCTCTGAAACACGGTCAACAAGATTTTGGCAAGTAGTTTTGTCAAACCAAGGAGGTAATTTATAGTGGAAGAACATGTAAACACAAATTGCTAAATGCTTTGTAAATCTTCAACAAATGTTAAAAAACAAGCTGGGTTTGGAGGCACGCTCTTATTGAACTCTCTGATTTATGGGCTCCACACAGGTAAGAAAGGAAATTTGACGACTTGCTGATTTTGCCTTTAGCCTTGGCCACTGGTAGAAGCACCTGATCCTACTTTGGGAAGTCAGTCATTTCCCAGTTGACATGTGGAACATAATACTGAAACTACCTCCTGACTCCAGGTTATACTGGTGACCCACTCCTAGCTAACAGAGGCCACATAGCACTGACCATGTGGGGACACATCACCATTTAGGGCCAGCAATAGTCCAAGAACTTTCATAAAACTGTTGGGAAAAAAAAACTCTCTTTTTCCTCTGGGTTTTCCCCAAGGATTGAAAACCCTTTAAGATGCTATTGACCCAATTCGCTCTAGGGAGTCCTTGCTTGAGAATTATAACAACCTAAGGGAAAGCAGTACTGAGAAGAAAGAGAGTGAGTGAGTGACCATTTCTGTATTCTATCCTTTGAGACCCTATACCTAATCATTCCTGAAGCTATCCCACTCCCAGCCTTTACAATTACTTGAGCCAATCAATTTCCTTTAATAGTTAAGTTCCTTTGGGCTGGATTTTCAAAGTTGGAACTGAAAGGATCCCACTTTATAAAAGTCTCTCTCACAAAATTAATTCAAGACACTATTCTGTGAATTTAGTATAAGTAACTTTATAAAGCTAACTTACTAACTTAGTAATTTTCAAATGGAATACAATCAAATTCCCAAAATATTCCTTTGGTGGTCATATTAAAGTTAAACCATTTACACAGTTTAATTTTTTGTAATATTTAAAGATATTTAATGATACAGTCTTGTTAATTCTTACAATGTCATTTTGAACTAACCAGGGGACAGGTATGCTTATCTAATAATATAATAGATTTCTCTTGAACTTCATGACACGTTTCCGTGAAGGTTAAATAACAAAGCCCCAGGTCAGCTGTGTAAGCACCTAGAGAAAACAGTAATTATTTCCCTAATGGTGTAGGTAGTATATCACTGTGAACATCAGAATAAAGATTACAGTATAAATTTGTCACCTTTGAGCAACCATGTGGCCAATGAGAACTTTTGATAAATATAAAATTTACATGATATATGTTATATATACTATGTAGATATTTAATCAACACAGTTTAATAAAATTCCTTCTACTTGTACTTCATTGTATGTATATCACACAAAAGCATATAATTTATGAATATAGTTATTAAATGGTTTCTGTGTATATATCATCATAAAATAAATATATAAAATATATATGAAAATATTAATATAAAGTTAAAATATGGCAACAGTAAATTTAAGTATTCCCATTATATTTTGTTCTCATTATATAAAAAGGTTTTTTTTCCCCCTCTCAATTAAATAGCAGCTTTTCAGACTCCTTAGTAAAGCAGTACTGGGGTAGATTTTTCCATATTGTTAAATATTTTTCTCATTAAGAACCAAATTATATCTTAAAATTTTAACAAAATTTTTTCTAGAATGTGTTATACACCCCTACCAATTTAACTTGCTCTTGATGACTCATTGGCCTTCTACTGAGCATCCAAGTTATAAAATTTTAAATGCTTCCTCTACTGAAGTATGTAGAGCTGTTTAAACATGAAAGGCTATACTTTCTGAGTTTATGTGTCCCCTTTTGATAGTTTCCTATTTTTTATTCCTTGGAGTTTGTTTGTGCAACTTTAATAAACTCTTTTTTACTTGAGTGACTTTGAGTTTGTATTCCTCACTAAACATTGTAGGGGTGTTTACAGGATACATTTTAATATGTAGTCTTAAAAAACAACTACATGACCCAGAAATTTCATTCCTAGATATAATCCCAACTGAAAAATGTATGAATATGCCTACTGTAAGATAAGTCCAAAAATATTCAGAGAAGAACCATTCATGATAGCTCAAAACTGGAGATAGCCTCAAGGCCTATAGTAGAATTGGCAAATAAATTGTGGTATATTCATACAATGGAATATTACATAGCCATGAGAATAAATTAACTGCACAAAATCATAAGGATAAAACTTCCAAACAAAATGTTGAGTGAACAAAATTGGACACAAAAGAGTTTGATGGGTGAAGGTTTCTGGTGACTGGAACAAGAAGAGAAACTCTGAGTCACTGGATGCCAGTAATATGCTGTTCCTCAATCTTGGTCTTGGCTACAAAAGTGTGTATACATTTTGAAAAGTCATTGAACTGTGCTATAATGTATGTAGTTTTCTGCATATATTTTATACTTTAGTAAAAATTTGCTTAAAAAGATAGAAATTAATTCATAATACGTGCCTTTATTGTACACCATTTTCAAAGCACATGTATTATCTTTCAAAAAGCACGTTATCTCATTTTTTATTCATCCATTTCTTTTCTTTTCTTTCTTTCTTTCTTTCTTTCTCTTTCTCTCTCTCTTTCTCTCTCTCTCTCTCTCTCTCTCTCTCTCTTTCTTTCTCATCACGATCTAGCCATCAGGCAAGAAACTAGGAATAGAGCACAGATTAAGTTAGACATAATCCTACTTGCATTGAGTTTACAGCCACTTCTGTTTCATGCCCATAGCATTTCTGCAAGGTAAGTAGAGAAGGTATGAAGCTATGGTCTTTTGTGTCACCTTTGTTTGTTTGTTTAAATGGAAGACAACTAAGCACATTAATATACTTCAGAGAAAATCCATTTGAGAGGCAGCAGATGTACTATGTGAGAGTGAAGAAAAGATTTAAAAGCGAAACCTCTGAGGAGGACAGATAAAAGAACCCAAAGTGCAGGATAAAGGAAGAAACACTCCAAAGTGGAAATTATTAGAGGCCATATGCTGTTTGTTAGCAGGTCATGGACTAAAGTCCAACAACTTGACATCCCAACTACATCAAATCAAATTTTTCTGCATTGCTGCCATTTCTAGAATGCCAACAAATCATTGACACACCCTTTAAATAACAAATTTTAGTCCCAGATGCATCGTTCACTATTATCTGCTGGTGATTCATTATATGACTCTCAAATGAAGAGGCATTCAGGCCAATTTGCATGTTCTAAAGCTATGACAGATGTTTTTGCTTTTTCTGATAGCTTGGAGAACTACAGTGGAAGAGATGGACAAATTAGTAGTGTAGAGGATCAGAAAAGAGAATAATGGCCCCAGCTTTAAAAATGGAAGGAAATGGCTGGGTGCAGTGGCTTCTGCCTGTAATCCCAGCACTTCAGGAGGCCAAGGTGGGTGGATTACATGAGGTCAGGAATTCAAGACCAGCCTGGCCAATATGGCGAAACCCCATCTCTACGAAAAGTACAAAAATTAGCCAGGTGTGGTGGCACACACCTATAATCCCTGCTATTCAGGTGGCTAAGGCAGGGTAATGGCTTGAACCACAGAGGCAAAGGTGGAAGTGAGCTGAGGTCATACCACTGCAGTCCAGCCTGGGTGACAGAGTGAGACTCTGTCTCAAAAAACAAACAAAAACAAACAAACAAACAAAACACACACACACACACACACACACACACAACAAAAAAAAACAAAGAGAGGAAATTTCTCCTCAGAACTCACTGATTTGGATAGCGAATTTCTGAATATGTTGGAATTTGTGATCAAAATCCTTCCTAAGAAGGAGAGGCCTCTTGAGCCTTGGGATGAGGTTCTTTTATTTGCTAGTCCAGTCCTGCAAGAAGCACAAACCAATATAGAATTCGACATCTAAAATATTTCTAAGAGGAGTGCTTACGAGGAAGCTAAGGGGGATTGGAAGAACCAAGAGACTTTAATGCAAGTCTGACTCTTGTAAAAGAGATAAGAAAAAGGTGAAAGTAGTGTGGAAGAGTCTTGGACTAGTGTGCACTTCTGAAAAAGTTTAGCAACGTTGATGGGGAGTCCTCAAACTAAAGTTGTCCGTCATATTAGTCCAACATCCCCCAGTAATGAGTCTGCCTTAGTGTTCCTGATGCACTCAGTCATGTTCTGGGAACAACTCCAGGAAATGTTGCATTGTCAGGAATGCAGTGTGGAATTCCAAAGTGCAGCAGCTGGGCTAATATTTGAATTATCTTCTCCCCAGTTGGAGATCTAAGAAAGGCATTATCATGGCCACCACACTTCACATACCATGAAATTGCCATTTTACAGTTAAATGGAGCATTAATCATCTTGATGATAATAGAGACTGGGGATTTTTTAATACTGTAAGTCTTCATCTGGACTCTGCAGTTAAGATGCCAGATAGATAGATAGATTAGATAGATAGATAGATAGATAGATAGATAGATAGATAGATAGATAGATAGAAGATAGATAGATAGATAGATAGATAGATAGAAGATAGATAGATAGATAGATAGATAGATAGATAGATAGATAGATATCAATTTTTACTGTATAGATGTACAAGAATCTATCTCAGGAGAAGAGGTGGTTACCGTCAAAAGTTGTTTCTCCCATTATTTATTCAGAAATATTTATTGATCATCTGTTGTATGCCTGGTACTACTATAGGCTCTAGGAACAGAGCAGATAAATGGCTGTCTATCATTGAGTTTAAGTGGTATGTAGTGATAGGACTATAAAGAAAAATAAATCTGGATATGAAAGGAAAGGATGATAGTGGCAGAAAGATGTTATTTTAGAGGGAGTGGTCACAACAGTTGTCTCTGATAGGTGATGTTGGGTAGTGATATGAGTAAGTAATACACTTTCAGGCAGAGAGAACAGTAAATGCAAACGTTATGAGTAGGGGGTGTGCTTGTCTTGCTTAAGGAATAGCAAGAAAGCCAGTTGAGAGGGTAAGAGGGAGTGCAAGAGGGCTACTTTAGAGTAAGCAAGATGGAGAGTAGAAGGAACTTACTGAGTAAGTTAGTGGACCTGATCATAGGGTTTGGTCGCCATGGAAGGAGTTGTATATTTCTTTCTTTCTTTCTCTTTTTTCTAAGAGTCTTGCTTTGTTGTCCAAGGTGGAGTGCAGTGACGCAATCTCGGCTCACTGCAACCTCTGCTTCCTAAGTTCCAGTGATTTTCACACCTCAGCCTCTTGAGTAGGTGAAACTACAGACGCATGCCACCACACCTGGCTAATTTTTGTATTTTTAATAGAGATAGGTTTTTGCCATATTGGCCAGGTTGCTCTTGAATTACTGGGATCAAGTGATCCACCCACCTCAGCCTCCCAAAGCGCTGTGATTACAGGCATAAGCCACTACACCCAGTCAAAGCTGTAGATTTCATTCTGAATAACGTGGGAAGTCCCTGAAGAGCTTGGGGACAGGGAAGTGATATGAACTGACACATGTCACTAAAGAAATAACACTGGTACCCGTGTGAAAAGCCACTTTTGGTAGAAAATGATTTTGAAATCATGTTTTTTCAACTTTTCAATATCTATCTCCCTATCTCAATTACTGTCTCAATCCTATATGTGCTGTCTTTTCTCTTGGGCTTCTTCTCAACAGGTCACACATTCAAATGGGATAACTGAAGAATATTTAATGAAGGAATTGTATGTAATAACATGAGCAGAGTAAAGGAAAACCAACAAAAGAAAGAAATACTCCCTGGTCCCCACCCCTAGGCATGAAAGAATAAATGAGTGGGATTATGCAAACTAACAAGCTTCTGCATAGCAAAGGAAACAATTAATAGAGTGAAAAGACAACCTACAGAACAGGAGAAAATATTTGCAAGGTATTCATCTGATGAGGCAAAAACTACAAATAGAACTATCATATGACCCCAGCAATGCAACTACTGGACATTTATTCAAAGGAAAGAAAACCAGTATATTAAAGAGAAATCTGCACCCCTATGTTTATTGCAGCACTACTCACAGTAGCCAATATATGAAATCAACGTAGATGTCCAACAACAGATGAATGAAGAAAGAATATTTGGTATATACACACAATACTATTCAGTCACAAATTTAAAAAATATTGTCATTTGCAGCAACATGGATGGAACTGGAGGACACTACCTTAAGGGAAATAAGCCAGGAACCAAAAATTAACTACTTCATGTTCTCACATGTGGAAGAAAAACAAAAACAAACAAACAAACAAAAATAAAAAAAGGACCCATTGATCTCATAGAAATGAAAAGTACAGCAAAGAACACTAGAGGGATACAGAGGGATTTATTAAAAGATACAAAATTATAGCTAGATAAGAGGAATAACTTCTAGTGTTCTACACAACTGTAGGATGAATATAGTTAACAATAATATAGTTTTGAATATTTAGAAGGAGGATATTGAATGTTCGTAACACAAAGAAGTGATAAATATTTAAAATGATGGATATGCTATTTACCCGAATCTGATTATTATGCATTGTATGTATTGAAACATCACTATGTATCCTCGAAATACATACAATTACTAGGCATCAATTAAAATAAACTATAAAATTAAAAAAATAAATCTCTCTACTCAATTCCCCAAATCTCTCAAATCAATCCTTCTTACCATTCCTATAAATATTTCCTTGATTTATGTCATTTTCTAATAGCAGCCTTTATGTATTAAGTACTACATTAATCTCTTTTAAGTAAATACGTTATCTCACTTAATCCTTATGAAAGGTATGTGATAGTGTCTTCATTGAGGTTCTAAAATAGAAAATGTGAAAGGTCTTAGGTCAAAAAAAGTGAGGGAACAAGGCAGAAAAGCCTATGCCAATATCCTGGTTGATCCTACAGGCAACAGGCACTGGTATATTGGAGAGATCAACAGAATGTATCCAAGAAGTACCCATCTGAAATATAAGAGCTTAAGATGTTTATTTATAGCTGCCATGCCCATTGTTAGAGAATTGGTCCTGGACCATATTTTCATTTGTTGAGAAGCACCCATGGCCCAGAGACAGAAGGAGAAAAGATATACAGCACACACACTTGAATTGGAACATTGCCTGAGAGAGGCGAGTCTAAACTCACTTGGAATTACTCACCACAGCTGCAGCTAAATCCAACGTAAGCCAAGGAGAGGTGACACAGAGCACCAAAGACGTCTGCTACTGTTAAAAAAAAAGTAAAGCTTTGAGAGGTAACATAGATTGCAAAGTAACCAAGCTAGAATTTAAATCTAGGTCTGTCTGACTCCAAAGCCTATACTTTTAATTATTATGTGTAAGAAGTTTCAGCCAAGTATAAAATTAGAGGACACAGTTCCCAAGACTGCCCTGAATTTTGACACCAACTGTAAGTTGAGGAGGCGACTGGGATGGCATTCACAAAACCATATTCAGTTTCAATACTTCTCTGAAAGGACTCATAAAACTCTCCGAAACCTGTTATACTTATGGTTATCATTCATTACAGGGAAAGGATACAGATTAAAATCAGCTAAAGGGAGAGAGGCATAGGGCAGAGTCTAGGTAAGTTCCAAATGTGACCTGTCATTGTCCTCTTCCCATGGAGTCAGGATGCATTGCTCTCCTGGCATCAGTGTGTGACAAAATGCATGAAGCATTGCCAACCAGGGAAACTCACCCAAGTCTTAGCATGCAGAGTTCTTACTAGAGCACCATCACTAAGGAATTTTTGATTGATTGATTGATTGATTGCCCATTTGGTTAATCTTAGCCTCCAGGCTGACTGATATCACATAACCCAAAACCCCTACCCAAAATGATAAGGTTGGTCTTTTTACAAAGCCAATCACTCCCCCAAGACTACTGAGTGTGTCTGGCCCCACCCTAAGATATGGTGGGCCAGTCCCCACACTGAATAATGGGTGTGAGAGAGTTGGCCCTGGGCCATTTTTGCATGATAATCCTGAACAAAGATAATCCTACCAGGTTTGACATATATTACCTCCCAGAAGCTGAAGATGAGATCTCTCTTTGGGCAAGACCAAATTCTTTGCTATACACTATTAAATATAACATGAAGCATGGTCATTATATAATATAATATAATCTGATTGTGTCTCTCCCCTCCTTGAATGCCTTCGATGCTTCCCATCACTTTTACGGTGAGATCCATTCTTTTGGGGTGGCATCCTAGGCAGCTCAGGATATGTCCCCTGTCTATGTTTCCAATCTCTTACGTTGCACTCCTTTTTGTATTCTACAGTCCTTCCAAGCCACTGGCGCTTCCACAATTACCCTTCCCTGCTGTCATCAGGGAAATAAAAATATGTGACAACACTTTCTCTACCAAAAACAAAAAATAAGTTATTCTCTTTTCCTTTTAGTCAGTAAATAGACTAAGGCAAGGTCCTGGGACCTATGGGTGTACGTATGTGATTTGTTTTTCTAAGACCACCAGAGCGGGCACAAAAGAACCAGCGACTAGGCAAGTGTAGGAGCAAAACTGCAAGTTTATTTTGGTCACCTAAGGTGTGGGGAAGAGGTCTGTCGGCCTCCGGCAAAGAAGGCCGACAGAGCCCCCTGGTGGGGCTCTCAGACGGAGTTCCCGCAGTCCTAACATCCCGACAGGAGTGGAGGACTGAGGAAGGCCACACGTGGAGTGCCTCCGGAGCGGCTTTTCTAGGAGTGGGAGGGCAATAGGCGGGGCACGGGCGTGTCAGGGGGCGTTCCGCAGGTGCGACCAGGTAAATCTTGGTCTCTTC
>NW_016804734.1:429859-434579 GCF_001698545.2 Rhinopithecus bieti | reverse complement strand
AAGGGAGGTAAAGAGGAGACAAGGGCACTTACCCCAGAGAGGCCGTGAGAGTGAGGGAAGCGGGTCTCAGGTCCTGGTCCGTCTGCTGCGTGGGAGCAGGAGGAGGTTCCTCAACCCTTAGAGGCCTGAGGAGGGGTCTCCTCCCGGGTCTTCGGCACCAACTGATTTGTTTTTCTAAGACCACCAGAGCGGGCACAAAAGAACCAGCGACTAGGCGAGTGTAGGAGCAAAACTGCAAGTTTATTTTGGTCACCTAAGGTGTGGGGAAGAGGTCTGTCGGCCTCCGGCAAAGAAGGCCGACAGAGCCCCCCCGGTGGGGCTCTCGGACGGAGTTCCCGCAGTCCTAACATCCCGACAGGAGTGGAGGACTGAGGAAGGCCACACGTGGCGTGCCTCTGGAGCGGCTTTTCTAGGAGTGGGAGGGCAATAGGTGGGGCACAGGCGTGTCAGGGGGCGTTCCGCAGGTGCGACCAGGTAAATCTTGGTCTCTTCAGATTGACATCACCTGGTGCATGCCTAGTTGGTCTGCACCTTCCAGGGTCGCCGGCTGCATTTTCGCGTGCATGGGAAAAGTTGGGGGGGGGGATGAAGAACCCGGAAGTGCACCATCTTGCCTCCATTCATCCAAACAGTATGGATAAGTTGTTCCTTGATGAAACTATCATTTGAAGAGGAAAGTAAATGTGATAGAGTAGGAAAGAAGGAGGGACATACTGCAATTAGCCAGGTGAGTAGCAGAAGTAAGATTGAAGCTCATTATCTCTTCCACCATTTGGAAAGGAGGTGGAATGCTCAAAACTCCATCAAACCCCATGCATGGCCCTTTCTTGCCTCAGGACTTCTAAGCATGCAGTAAGTACTTCCCAGAAAGTAAATGTCTGCGTACACACACATACACACAAACACAGCTATGTTTCAAGACCCAACACAGAATGTCTTTCTTGACAACTATTGTTGCCCTCCCTCTACTCCCTGTTTATTGTACAATACTCCCAAACAGTTATTGAGGTGCATTATTACTGTTTATTTGTATATTCTTCCCATGGTTATAAGTTCTATGAGAAAAGAAATCATAGCTTTACCTTTGTATCCTTATCATCTACTACAGGGCCCAACAACATTGAGATAAAAATCTATAGATTAGATGAGCAAATGAAGGAAGAAAGGGAGAGAGACAGGAAAGAACAGAAAAAAAATGGGAGGGAGAGATGGAGAGAGGGACATTCCAGTTCACTTGGTTTTAGATATGCTGAGGAGGAGTTAATGCCAAGTTTAATAAAATACTACACCGAAAACCCCCAAATCCCATCCCCCAAGCAGCAACCCTGTTTCTGATGGCAGAGTTTCGTTAGCTCAAGGAAAATACACAGCATAAGCTGAATGACATTAAACTGCTCAGGGGTTCATGCCCAAACCAATTCCCTCTCCAGGGAGATAACATTTCTGTAGTCTTCTACAGTACTTTTAGAATCTCTCCAGGCTATGGCAGCAACAGATTTAGTAGACAAGTGGGAACTAGAAGCACATCACATGAACTGAACTGGAAAATGTCCTGGCCAATTAACAGCAAATGTCTCTGGCAATTAACCAACAGCCTGGTAACAAAGATTATCTGTGTTGTTTTGCTCAGTCCTGGAATGTTTATCATCTCTTCGTGTCTTGGTTTTATAGTTTCAACATTTGAAAGATGTATATTCCACTTTTTCAGTAGTTTGTAAGCTCCCTTGAGGACCCAAACTCATTGAATACATCTTTTTATTCACACAACACCTAGCATAGTGTTTGACTCAAAGTAAGAATGCTGTAAATATTTTTAAATAAATAAAAAACTTTATTCCAAACCTGACGCTACAGATTAAGTCTCCAGCTACCAGGGGTCCACAGCATGACATGGGTGTACAAATTAAGTAGTGTGGCTTAGGCAACGCTATATAATTTTTAGTTGCATTTTTCAAAATAAAAACTGTTAATGTTAGGTTTGTATAAGGAAAGGGTGTTGGGAAATCATTTCATTCAATTCTCTCCTTTCCAGATGGGAAACCTGTTATATTGGCTTTTCTAACATGCTAGTTAGAAATATGACAGGACTGTAATCAGAAGCCAGCTCTATAGACTCTTAGTCTAGTGCTCCCTTTTTAATAGCCAAGTCTTCTGTCATTACTTACTTCTAGTAACAAAGACAACAGAGTGTTTTTATTACAATATTTATAAAACATAAAGTACTTTAGTACATTTTGGTAGCATTCTCACTAACACACATCAAGCAGCCTTAAACGTGTGTTAACTAAGATTCAAGAGCCACTCTTGATGGTTTGTCATCAATCAACCATTCCATTCCATCTTCTTGAAAGAAGACAGACCATCAGCCAAGGTCACTCTTTACTTCTGATTCCCTATCTGCACACTTGCCCACATCCATCAGCAGCAGTATTGTTTTCTCTTTGTTAGCCTTAGAGAATGAGGTGCTTCCCCCCTTTCAAGGCCAAGCCTTTGCCATGGCACATTTTTCTATTCTGATCAATATTCTGGAGATTTGCTCCACAGTCTATGCTCTTTCTCTCCTGAATCTTAGACCTCTTTCTAGCTACTATCGTCATAAGCAAATTCAAGTGTCTTCCAACTAAAGCCTCCCAACCCAATGTATTTGAATGAGTGCTTTCAAATTCTATTCTCTCTTTCTCATTCAAATATCTTGAAAGAATATGCTCAGTCTCAATTTGTTAGCTTCAATCATTTCTTGTCTCATTGCAATCTGCCCTCCACCCCGGCACTCTACTAAAACGCTCTAAGCAAGGTTTCAAATTGCTTCCTAATTATGGAATGCAAGGGAAAGTTCCACTCTAATGTTTCTCTCTCACTTCGTTTTCAAAACAACTCCTGTTCTTTCCGTTTCCATGACTCTGCACTCATTTGATCTTGTGAAATATTTCTGCCCATATTTTCTGTTTTCTGTGTGGGTTCCTCTTCTGCTTATTCTTTAAAATGTCAGTTTCTGAAGGAAGTGTAATAATGGTTTCAAGTACCAATATATACTGATGGCCAAAAAATCTTTTTGCAGCTCAAATAGCTCTGGTATTCGGATACATATGTTTATATTCCTTTTCATGGTTTTCATCTCCATACCTGATAAGTGCCATGAACTCAATTTCAAAACTCAACTCAACATCTTTGACCTAATTCTCCAACTACACATAGAACCACCAAAATACTATATGTTGGATTGAAAGAATTGTATCAGCCAAAATTCGAGGTCATATTGTTACAAGGTGAATTTAAAAGTCATGTTATAAAATTGCAATAGGCACAAAATAAAGATGGTGAAAATATAGTGAACCATACCCTGACCGTAGCCCCAAATAATCACAAGGCACTCACTTCCTGACTACTACCTGCTCCATGTTCTTCCCCCCATTTGGTTCCTCCCTCAGTCTTTCTCTGATTAACATCTGGGTCTCAGAGGAAGATTGGAACCAATCACAAATACCATTATACCCAAATTTGTGCCAGGGAGCAATTTTACTGAGTCTTCCATCTTACCTAGTAGAATTGTCATGAACCTGATCACTTAGACTAAACATTTAGGATTGATTCTTAAACCCTCCTTCCATTACCCTCTATATCCAACTAATCACCAGGTCTTGAAAATTGTACTTCTTAAAAATTCCTTGAACTTACACAGTGTCTCCGTATTACTTAATCCAGACTTTAATTTATTTCTGGGCTACCCGAACAGCTTTTTATCAGGTCACTCTACTTCCAGACTTGTCCCATTCAAACTTTAGAACTGAGATTGCAGAGGAATTTTAAGGTGCTGCCCCACATCCCACAATCTCCCTTGTGATTTCAAAATATACCAGTATTGTTCATGACTCTGCTATTTGTTACTGCAGCTTCCTCTGCTTAGAGCCCTCTACTAACTCTTGGTCTGCCTGGCAGTCACCCATTAATCTGTTTGGCTTCAGCTCTAATTTCATCTATGAAGACATCTCTGTCCTGTCCCTTCTGTTTTTTCCCCAACAAATATAATTGACCATGCCCTGTTTTTTTTTTTTTCTTACACTTTATATGTATGCATGTGTCTTTTATTTATTTATTTTTGTTTTTTATTTTTTATTTTTTGTAGAGACAGGGTCTCACTATATTGTCTAGGCTGGTCTCAAACTCCCGGTCTTGAGCAATCCTCTTGCTTCAGCCTCCCAAAATGCTGAGATTGCAGGCATGAGGCACTGTGCCCAGAAGCATACTTTTTAAAGTACCTGTAACATTTTATTATACCTAGTCACTTATTTCTTTTTCCAAATAAGCAGCAAATTTATTGAGGAATGGGGCTAGATGTCATTCAACACTGAGCCTAAATGGTGGATATAAGGTATTTATAATTATTTTTTAAACTAAACTATCTTTTATGCACTATTTGTGTCATAATATTTTCTCAAAAGGAAAATAAAAGATATTACACAGAGCTAAAAGATATCTGAAAGGCAGAAGTCAAATTTAAAAAAATTAGATAGGAAAAGGGAAGCTATGGTAGACAATCTTAGGTAAGGTAAAGAGGCTATGTTTGCTCTCTGTCACTTTCCAAATTATGACTCCTTTTTCGAAGTCAATCTTTTGCCTTGTTTCCTATTCTTTTTTTCCATCTAATAAGTAAGAGAAAACCCTCACTGGCTAGAATCACATACAAGCACTCATCACTCTAACTCATCACACAGATCAGTAA